>NC_084986.1:8878894-9085882 GCF_963691925.1 Scomber scombrus
GATATGAACACACATAGAAGATCTAACAGGGAAGCAGCAACAAATACCAACTCCTTTACACACTTACACACACACACACACACACACACACACACACACACACACACACACACACACACACACACACAAACACACACACACACACACACACACACACAAGCAGAAGGTTAAGCCCCGTGTCTAGGACTTCTTGATAAAGTAAGAGGACATCTGCATGTACAAGATGGGGTGAGACAATTATGATCCGTGCTGTGGCAAGAAGGGGCAGCTTAAAGCTAATGGCATGTGATGCCCAGCTGCTGGCTCAAATCTGTTGCAGCCATCTGTTTGTCTTGCTAGTTTAAAACATGCTCACTTCAACAGGGACAAACACCTTAAAAGAGGTCATGTTTACCACAAATTGCTTACATTAACGTTTGTAGAACCTTGAGGTAAAACTCTTGGGATCCTGCAGTTCAATGGGGCGAACAGTCCTCGTACGAATTAACAATGGAAAGAGATTTGTAGAGCTAAGTGCAGTTAAAATGTTGTGACATGTCAGTTGCTGGCGGATCAATAAATCAGCATCACCTAGGCTCCAGTTGATAAATGCTGTTTTGCATTAGTAAAAAGGTCATGTGTCAATGGTAGAAAATCAATTGGGAATTTGAAAAGGTTTTTTCTTTACAAATGACATTAACGTGCTTTGGTAGAAGTCTGTGTGATGTGAGTCATATCACAACCTCTTCAATACTAAATTGAATATCTTAGCACAGCTGGAGTAATTGGGTACGAGATATGATTTATAATTGTTAGTTTTACTCTAGAACACCTACAATGTAGAAAAACGCTTTCCCCCATTAAAAAAAAAGGGAAAAAAGGAAAATTTCTGGTCTACATAGAATTAAATATAGATCAAGTGGATTTATTGTGTTGAAAATGAATTATTGAATTACTATAATTGTATTCAATCTTTATGTGCATATTTATGTATCAATTGTATATGTGTTATTAATAAGTACAGTTTAAAGCTAAATGTGTGCCACCATCCAAGCATGTGAGGCAGCTGTGGCACAGGAGGTAGAGCGGGTCATCCACTAATCAGGAGGTCGGCGGTTCGATCTCCAACTCTTCCTGTCCGCGTGTCAAAGTGTCCTTGGGCAAGATACTGAATCCCAAATTGCTCAGTGAGTGTGTATGTGTGAATGCGAGAGTGAGCAGAGCAGCAGTAAAAACGTTTTAAAGCACTTGAATAACAGCTCTATATAAATACAGCCATTTAGCATTTTACTTTTTACCAACCACCATAACCGTCACCACCTCAGAGCTGGTTTTCTCGCTAGAGTTTTTGTGCTTTCATCTGAGCATCAAATATCATTTTAATAACAAATAAAAGATAAGATAAAGTTATGGGATGAGTTTCTTGTTGTACTAACACTTTGTTGTGTCCAAACCTATGATGATACTACAATATATTGTCAGATAATAATAATAATAATAATGCAAAGCAGATTTTAAAAAAATATTTCCAGCTATATCAGGAAAGTCATAGCTAGTTAAAGGCCAAAGTGAAGAGACAAATGTCAGCTTTTTTTTGTCAAATATTTAGCAAGTTGGCTTCAACTACAGGTAGTGTGATTCATAGCTTTGTGGCGTAATTGTCAAAGACAGCATCCCTGATTGTCCCTCGGCTGTTGCTGGGAACCTCCAATAAACCAGCAGCAGGTGACTGAGGTGATCTCGAAGGCAAATAGTAGACAAGGGAGTTAGAAATGTAGCTTTGTCCTAGCCCATTAAGGGCTTTGTATCAGGAAAAGGAAGTAAAAGTAAATTCTAAATGTGACAAGAAGCCAGTGCATAGCAGCAACTAATGTACTCTCTCCTCTTGGTTCTGGTTAATAGCCAAGCTGCAGAGTTTTCAATGAGCTGAAGTCTCTCAGTGGTTTTGTTTGAGAGACCAGAAAAAAAGTGCATTACGGTAATCATGTCAATTTCAAATGAAGGCATGAATCAGTTTTTCAGGATCTTTTTGATTTATAAATGGTCATAATTTAGCTGTGTTTCTGAAGTGGAAGTTATTTTTATGTTAATGTAAGACTTGAAGTTTAGATCATAATCTATGATAACACCAAGTCTTGGAACATCAGATTCAATCCAGGGAAATAATTTCCCCAGATTACTGGACAGCATTTCTCTTTTTGTTTAGTAAGATTTTAGTTTTATCCTTGTCTAACTTTAAGAACGATCATCTATTGATTTATTGCAAGAAGACAGGTAGTAATGAAATAGCTGCAGCATCATTTGGTTCAGCAGAGATGTACAATTGTGTGTCATCTGCATAACTATGAAAACATACATTGCATGTATAGTGAGAATAATAATGGACCACTGCACCTTCCTTGTGGAACCCCAAAGCCAGTTGTCATGTTCCTAAAACACCAGGTTTCCAAGACTGATGTAAAACCTTCTCTGTTTAATGTATGTTTAGAACCAGTTTAACACACCATCGGAAAGACCGACCAACTTTTCAAGCTAATTAATAAGGATATCATGGTCAATATTATTGAATGCTGCATCTAAGAGCAGTTTCAGAGTTGTTTTTTTTCTAAAGCCTGATTGAAACTCCTCCAGGACATAGTTTTCTTGAAGAAAGGAGTTTATTTGCACTGAAACTATCTTTTAGGTTGGATTTCCTAGCAGGGGTTTTACAGCGGCTCTTTTGAAGACATATGGGAAGATGCCTGTTTTAAGAAACATATTTATAATCTTCAGAACATGACTTGAAACATTGTCAAACAGCCACTTAAAAATGCTGTAGGTACAGGGTCAATATACGAAGTGGAGGAGTTATATTCAGTGACAGTCTTGCAAAGCTCAGTTAATGTAATACGGGTGAATTTTGCCATTGTTACAGCATTTTTGGATTGCTGAGATCATCTGTGTTTACATCAGCAGCAACACTGCCCTCTATTAGAGGTAATTTATTTGAAAAATAATGCAAATTCTACACATTTTGATGCAGAGAATGGAGCAGTGGGGGTGGGGGCAGTGTTGAGTAGCCGGTCAAAAGTGGAGAATAATATTCTTGAATTCCCAGCATTCTCTGTAATAATCTCGGAAGGTGGTCTTTCCTTACCAGATGTACTGCTTTGTTATAGACAGTCATGGTTTCTTTGTATTACAGTAAATTGAGAACATAGTTTTCCTCTGTTTTCTTTTAGCTGCCTGCCAGATTCTCTTAATCTCATTAACACTGTTATGGTTAAACCATCGGGAGATTCTGTCAGTCGACCTCTTTTTAAACTTTAGCGGAGCAACAGTATAAGATAAGATATTGTTTAACCATGTCATTTAAAGAAAATTTCCTTTTAGTCTCTTATGGTTGGTCAAGGTTAGGTTGGCATCAAAAGTCACAGTGATGATCTGAAATATGCAATTCAAATACTGAAACATCAATGTTCAGCCTTTTCATTATTACTAAATCTAGAGTGTGACCATGCTGATGAGCGGCTTCATTTGCATGTTGGATGAGTTCACAGCTATCCAGTAAATTTAAAAGTTTCATAGATCAGGAGTCATTCTTTTTATAAATATGAATACTCAGGTCTCCATTAAGGATTAACATATCATATCTACTGACACTAAGTGAGATCAGCTCTGAGACTTCCTGTATAAATACTGATGAATGTCCTGGTGGACGATATAATGTAATGGTAAGTACTGATAATTCTGCTTTGAGTCCCAGATATTCATGTAAATACACCCAGGCCAATGTCCTTACACAATCTGTGTAGAGAAAAAATGCCTGCCTACAAAATACCTCTACTGTTTTTCTGACTGACTGATAGAAATTATATTTTGGAGGACAAGCCTCAATCATTATTGCTACACCATTAGTGCTGTTTAACCAGGTCTCAACTAAATAATATATGGAATAAAAATGTAGTTATGAGATAATTAATCAAGAAGGATTTGTTAGCCAAAGCTCTGACATTAAAATTAGCTAATTTCAGCTGTTGGGATCCTGTGACAGTAAAGGAGACTGGCTGCTTCAGATTATTGAGATAGGTACCAGATGGTCTGTGATTGCTACTATGTGTTTGACCATGCCACCGGCGGCTTAACATCACTGGTATGTTTAATGAAGCTGCATGGGGTCTGCCCCATCTCGGAGATGAACCCCATACTGCAGATAGACAGATGGACAGATGGACAATAAAAGTCCCTCTCCTTACTTTTGTGCTGTTTGAGGCACTGATTGGGATACTTGTCCATCAAATCTGACAAGTTAATTGCTGGTTGTCAACGTTAGACATTCCAGTCTGCAATGTCGTTCCATTCACTGCATTGCTAAACAATAAAATAACATCACATTGTTACATAAGTTTCACATGTCTTCTGCTGTTATTCTTCTGCTCATATGCTGCTCAAGCTTCTTCTGTGTTGCTCGTTTACATTTCGCACATGATCTCCCCCAGTTAAATGACATTAAAAAGTCAATATTATTAATTAATTTTCCCTAATATTTATACTATGCAACGGGTAAGATCATACTTGTGCACTTTGCATTACAACCAGTTATTGTGTAACCCTGCTGAGTAACCCATTAATGCAACGGTTGACCTGCTCAGGAGGAGGGCTGTGAAGGTCTGCTGACCCATTTAAACACACTTTAACATCTCTGCGGGTCAATCTCTACCCCAGACAGGGGTCACTGTCAGTTGGTCTGAGTGGAACGTAACAATCTAAATAAAAGATGCCCACACTGTGGCCTATTCTTCAAACTGAATGAAGGTTAGAAATCCACTACAAATTGCATGTTGCTTGAACACTCCCTTCAAGTCCTTGAAGCACTACCGAGGTCATGATGGTTTTAGGACTAAACTAAGAGACTTTAGGTTCCTCCTCCTGATGGTATTAAACTCTACATTTGAAGCCCTTGTAGCTACTCTATATGGCAAGAACAAAGGTTGAGTTTTCTAAAGGTGCGTAACACGCAAATGTTCCAGTTTGGTTCCCCTGAATTGCCACATACAGAGACGTCGTTGATACACACATCATTTCCTCTCAAAACATTCAGACATTCACTACTTCCATCCAACTTTCCTTGTAAGTCGCTGCATGAGGTAGAAAAAAAATCCCTGAGGCAGGAATTTGTTTAAACAGGGATTCAGTTACAAGGCTCAGGGTTTTTAAAGATGCTTCTTGAACATCTGCGCAGCACACAAGCAATTTGAGATAAGACTCGCTGAGGGGAAGTTAATTAGCAATATGGATCAGGCCTAATGAATACATCAAGTGTATCTTGAGATGTAAAAGCACTGGATGCGTCTATTAAATACAACTTTTATTTGAACCCCATCTTAAAACTTGCACATATGCAGTTTTACTTTATAATTACACACGTTTCCCGGATCTCATTTGTATAATACAAATCATCCCAGGCTGTGAGCATGCACATTTGCAGCCTCACAGACTGTAGTACCATGGTCCAATGAAAATGCACACTGATTTCTTTTATTTATTATTTTGTTTTTTCCGTGTGATGGGAAGTAATTTGCTGTAATGCGTGATCAGGGTGTTTTGAAAGAGCCATTTCATCTCGCTGTGCTGGTCCCTTTCTCTGTGGGGGAGCCCGGCTGTTCCTGTTCCTCTATCAACACCAACCACTGAAGCTAAAAGATTCTGCTGCTGAAGCTAAATGAGACTTCACACCCCTCTTGCTTTCTCTTCCTCGCCTTTCTCCCCTTTTCTTGTTCTCACTATAGCGGCTTCTCAAGATCTGTGTCATTCAGTTGTGCACTGTTCACCTGCAATCGCATAAATGAAGTCCAAGGAGAGGTGAACCAAAAAGGCACAGATGTCGCTAAATGAAGGGGGGAAATCACACAAAATTAAAATGAATTGAGAAAAAGTGTGGCGAACCACGTTGAATTCACTCCAGCAGGTGTTTGCAGCCTCACAGCCAAGTTTTAAAAGTGGAACAATGGTGTCAGCTATTGTTATAATTAGGGTTTCAGAGGGTGAATAAGCGATCAGTTTAACCACCCACTATCTGCCCACATCTGTTTTAATAAGAGGTTTGATGCTGCACCATTTCAGGCATTTAGCTCACTTTGCCCAGCAACAGCTGTGTCCTTAGCATGATGATTGTAGTTACCATTGTCTAGCTGTGAGGAAAGAATAATAAGTATTCTTGTTTGCCAGATGGACATACAATAGGTGTCAGGGTCCTGATATAAATAAAAAGAACCCACAGCAGAGCTTTTGGTTCAGATTTATAAAAAATGCAGATGAAAAGTCAATGGGTTGGGTTGTTACTTTGATAGTGTGTTAAAATTCCTGAACAAAGCAGATTAAACCAGCTAGAAAACAAAGCAAATACCAAGCTGACTAAAATCAATTTAATTGAAAATGAACTTTCTCTAAAAGGTATTGAGGAAAGGTGAGAATGAGCTGTTGGCAAACCTGTAAGTCAGTGGAATGAAATGTTCTCCAAGTCATTTTGGTTTGAGTGCTCACTCTGTATTTATAAAAATGGCACCCTTAAAACCCCTTCACAAGCTACAGCCCACCATTGGGAAACTCATAATGTGCAGCCAACGATGTTCAAACCTACAAAATTTTAGTGGAAATCACATAACAAATATCTCAAGCTGGATTTTGGGAAATGTGTACAAAATTATGCACAACACATCCAGAAAATGTTCATTTAATTGAATGATAAATTCACAAAACATTGAGTCTTGAGCTTGAATATTTGACTCATAGTAACCATCATATAGTATCAAAGAACAGCTGGAACAGTCGTCCATAATAGCCTTACGACTACTTAAGAGGAAATAAGGCATGACAATGTTGATGGGTTGTGGATGTTAATGGGAAGGGAAATTGTATCGTCTGCTGTCACAAAGAAAATAGAAATATGCAGAAATAAGCATACAAGTGACAATCTGAGATATCTGATTATGTATTCTGTTGGTATTTTGAATAATTTGGCTAAGACAAGTAAGTGTGCAGTAAAAGGTTGGATCTCTCACTTCTAAATCCTCCCCTGGCTATAATTTGCCATATTTACAAAACAGCTCAAATTAAATCTGCATCAGAAATTATACAAACATTAGTAGTGTGTGCATACAGGTGTTTCTGTTCATTAATTAAACTGAAACATGAATATTCTCTTTTTAAGAGTGACTAATGGCCTTTCTGTTCATTTCTATTTAGTATTAAAAAAAATACACTTGCAAGACTTACTTCAGATGCATAATCCACCACTGCAAACAATTCATCACCTTTACTATAATTATATCTTGCCCATCTACAGTTAGTTTTGTTTAATGGCCTAAAACAGGGACAAGAATAATCCTTTGATTTCCGCAGCATCCTCGCTAATTTACACTCTTCAATTCTGTCATATAACATACTGCGGTCACAGTTTGTGAAGAAAGAATCACATCCTGTCTGCTTTAGAATGACTCCCACTGAATGCCAAATGTGACCTGAAGGTGCTTCTCTACACATATAAAATAATACATGCTTGTCTGGCTGGGCAGTATCACCATCCACTGTCCTCTCTCTCTCTTTGCTTGGCCCATAGCTCTTATGCATGGTGACCAAAATGAACAATGCTTAAAGCAATCATGTTCCGTCTTTTATTAGTGTGTGCAATTTCATTTCCATTTGTCCTTTCATTATGAGAAAAAAAGAAAAAAAAATCTAAAAGAATGGCGCTGACACTTCACAATAGGCACAATGGCCAACTGTCAGTAATAACCATCCAAAAAAGGGTAGACCTTCTACAGAATTCAGCTTTTCTTATGCCTTTCTGTTACCTTTATGAATACATTAGGTAACATGTAGTCTACCAGCAATAGTAAACAAAAAATGTAGACTAAAAAACATCCTCTATCTTCAGATTTTATCTCTTTGGTCATGCTGAGACACTGCAGAACAGATGTGATGCCTCGCAGCTTTGCTCGCTTAAAGCTGAAGACCTTCCTTTTCAAACAGATGAAGGAGAGAGAATCACATTGTGAATAGCTATAAAGTAGACATTTAATGCTTGACTGATTGCACCGATCAAGGCAAGGACATCAAATAATATCATGTGACATGCTGTGGCTGGTTTCAATAATACAAAAAGGTCATAGGCTTCTGACAAGTAGGCTTTACACCTCAAATAATGGGTTTAAGACAGAAAAAATAACAAAACCTTTTTGCTTTGCTCTGGGGAATGTCTCACAATAAATAATGAAAGTATTTGCTTTTTTAGTATTCACTCTTAAACAATTTGTATCAGATTGGTGAGTTTATAATTTTATTCATCCTTTTTTCAGTCCTTTCTTTCCCTTTTTATACACGTTTATTTCAAAATTTTTAGCAATTAGTTGGATGTTCCATCCACGACTTTGGTCCAGACTAAAATACTATATACTATACAGACAGTTAAGGTTATATCATTACCATTATGACAGTTCTTCGATCAATTTATGTTTTTTGATCAATGATTAATTGTCTTTTAGTTTTGTTTTTAAAGTACATTAAAGGACTAGTTTGTAATAGTTAGTGCCATCTAGTGGTGAGGTTGCAGATTCCAACCAAACGATGGCCGTGAAACTCACAATAAACCAGAGCCAGTGTCTGGTTTGTCCATTCTGGGCCACCGTAGAAACATGGCAATGGTTAATAGTCTCAGTTAGTCTCTGGTCTCACACTAATTAAAACATACTTAAGAATTGTAAATCCCATTTCTGACAAGTGACAGAGCTTGCAGTTATTTTTCAGCAGATTCCTTTTCAACACACACACACACACACACACACACACACACACACACACACACACACACACACACACACACACACACACACACACACACACACACACCGTCTACAATCACCAATCTTCTACCATTAGCTGCTGAGCAATTCCACTGAAGCAGTTCAGGGTTTCTTCACAGCTCAAGGATAACTCAGCTGCAGTTGCTAAGGGAGCAGTAGGCCCGTGTCATTTATTTTCTCAACTCAAACTGGCAACCTTTCAGTCACAGGCCCCATTCCCTAACCTCTAGGCTTCCCAGCTACAACTTAATCTTTTTCGCCAACACTTTATACTTACACACTTGGAGCTCTGTGCAGCCGCAGAGCAGTTACAACCCACTGTGACCGCTGAGCAGCTCCACTGAAGCAATTAGGGGGTTAATTGCCATTTTCAAGGACATCTTGACAGAAGCTGCTCTTTTCTGCGGCAGCTGTGTCAGACTCTGCCTTTGACATAATTACTGATAATAACTTAGACATCAGCAAAGCTACCGAGCAGATATGGATAGGAAAAGTGCTTTGGCAACAGACCAAGAAGAAAACAGACGCGACGAAAATCAAAGCAGTTAAATATTCTCTCAAACAAAACAATTTTTATTTTTTTTTGTAATTTGACCATTAATGATATGTGTATTTTAATTCTAAAAATCACAAAGAGGTCTGTCTATGTCACTCATCCATTCGCTTCCTTGATTATATGCTATAATAGGAGAAAAAATTAATGATAACAGTATTAATAAGCAGAGAGGGTGATGTGATGAGTTCATGTACAGTATTTCCTTATAGTACACTCAGAAACCTCAGAGAAGAGGAAGGCTATCCTTTTATCTCCCCATCATTGTGTCCACACACACACACACACACACACACACAAACACACACACACACACACACACACACACACACACACACACACACACACACACACACACACACACACACACACACACACACACACACACACACACACACACACACACACAATCCAATGATGAGTAATGGGCCATTCAGCACATATATATGAAGCTGCAACATGGCCAAAAATGACAAAGACTACCATCGTAATGCTCCATCATTCATATCCATGTCTCATTTAGGGCTGTAGAAAGCCCATTATGTCCGGCCATTTCTTTCATTTACACAGAAAGATCTATGACAACTTCTGTAGATCATTATGCATGGAGCATGAGCAGGGTATATGTAGAGATATGGTGCTACTAACCAGACACTGGCATTACAATGGCCTTAGCTAATAAACCATATAGAAGAGCTGGAAGAAATATTCAATAGACCAGGATATATTTTCTCATGACAACATGATGCTTTCATATAATGACTTTCTCATTATAATGACAAGCCATATTTATTATTACAACATATCAGCTTATCTCCACAGTGAGAACACCTTCTAAACATGTAAATGATCAGGAAAACAAATACTGGGTACTAAAAACTGGTAGAGATATTGTAATGTGGTACAGTGAAAAGAATAAACAAAAGAAAAACCCAAAACGTGATATCTTAGTACAAATTCAGGTCCAATTGTGTGGAAATACTTAAAGGAGAATATGTAACACTGACAGCAATCTTTCAAAATGGGTACTGCTGTCCAAATGTTAAATATTGGAGAGAGTCTTCTTCCCCCCGGTCCCCTCCTCCCCAGACTCAAAGCTCATGCAGGTTTTTAGGTCAGATGGAATCTATCTCAGTTGTTCCAGTTTGTTTGCAGCATGCTGTGTTTTCGTGCCAATGTTTCATATCAACCATGGCAACCTTGGGTGTCCAAATGGGCGTCAACCTGATCTCTCAGAAATACATGAAAAGACCATGACCTCTTAACACTGCATTACATGGTGGTGGTGGTGGAGGTGGAGGTGGCACATAATATGTTAAAATGACGTGCCAGCACCATGATCACGTTGAATGGGCAGTGGAAAGACCTAAACAAAAACAGACAACATACTGGCTACTTTATTATAGTCAAAAAAGCCAGTAATTCAACTTAGCTTGTTGAATCTCTGATAACACATCATGGTTGTTTGGGAGTTACTACATCAAATATATTACATATTGGTCCTTTAATTCAAATTAGAAAGTGCTGAATTGTCATCATGTGCCACAGTCTAATACACCTACCATAAAGGCCTTATAAAACCATTCACTGCTCAGTGAATCGTAATAGCAAATAAAAAGAGCGAAAGAAAATGTCAATAGTTACAAATTAGTGAACATCTCCCAGACACACACACACATGCACTCATTGTTTCTAATGACCATAGACTACAAGGTCTTCCCTCTTTGCCTGGATCTTTTTCTTTCTTAATCTAGTGAGACGTTAGTATGTTGTTATGCCAAGGAAAAAAAGCTTCCTCTTCTAACAAAATAAGTTGCTGTGCCATAATAATGATGGAAAAACTGTAATCACAATGACAGTATTCCATTATAATGAGAAAGTGAGTGAGGAGATTTTGTGTTGTCACTCCAGCAGCAATCTGCTGCTGTTGAATTAAAACTGAGCCATAAAGTAAACAAAGTTTACTTGTGGCACATTGCTCATAAAAAACACAACATATAGTGTGTAAACAGCAGCAGGTTTGCTCTCTTCAACATTTAGTGTTTCCATAAAGAGCCACAATAAATGTTCCCTAAAAGTGTCCTCAAAAAATACACCAATATCATACAATATGTATTTTGGTACTAGGAATAATCTAAATCTAATATGTATGTTACTGTCATTGTGCCATAATAGACAAGAACACAGGATTTAAAAAAACAACATCATTTATTTGTCTTGACTTACTTGTCATAGCAGAAAAAGTTCAGGTGTTCTTGGTATTAATAGTGGTTCTGTTTAAGTATCCACTGAAGTATCCCTCTGAGACATGTAATGAGCCAGTGTAAACAAAACCAGGTCCCATTGCAGGGCATGCCTAAATAGAATACAACAATTAAGCTAATTAATTATGCTGACTGAAACGTCTGACCTCCTACTTTAAAAAACAAAAACAAAACAAAAAAACTAGGATGGATATGACTGATGACTAGGATGGATATATAAAATGACTGATAATGTATATAGGGTGAAAATGTATGCATTTAGATGTTGCAAGTATTCATATGCTGCCTGCCATAAGATGACAAGTTTCTCTCTGTAGGCCATGTTGATTGTTTGAATTTGGCATTGTGATTCTTGGAAAACTCCCAGTTGGGAAATTTCCAAATCTCAGACTTGAATGGAGCGTACCATTATACCTGTGCTTTTCCTGCTAGGAAAAGTCAAAATGTCTGCATCTCGTGGAGCATTTCCAGAACTTCTTGGGCATTCATCCTTGGTCCGCCCCAGTTCATGTTACCAAATCCACATTTGTCTTACTGTCTGTCTATCAAATCTAGCTAGCTGTAGCTCATGATAAAACAAGAGACAACCAAACAATGGCCGCTGCTAAGCAACTGACATGACATGAATGTTGGGCATGACTTATACAGTGGTTTCTATGAGGGGTGAAAAAAACTCCATGGCCGTTAGAGGTATAGTTGACCTTTTTTTTCCTTTTTTTTGTATCCCACAACAATAATTTACCAGATGTTTATTAAACCCATTTTATGAAAAGCTATGAACTAAGAGATGTAAGGGTTTTATTTGAACAGAGTTACACACATTTGAAAACACCAGGGGGGCTGAACATTACCCCTTAGCGGCTCTAGTGTGAATAATTTGAAAGCTTGAAAGCAAGAAACTGGAGTGGAGCTGTAAATGCTTTGTGTAGAGTCACTCACTCACAGGTCTGGTCCTGAGAATGACGACTTCAGCAAACTGAAAGGCTGACACTATTGTTTCTTTGTTTCTTATGAATGACCTCTGGGGCACGCAGTTTAAAAGTTGCCTCACTCTGATTTTTCTTTGTTTCCCCTAACTTTTATTCTGGCAGTGAAAAAATAAACTTGGGATGAACGGTGGTCTGGGAAGGGGGGAGGATTTGCTAAAAGATGCTATTGATCTCTTTATTCCTGAAATAATTTGTATGGCTTGGCAACCGCGGCATCATCCCTTATCAACGTCCGCCAAAAGCCAGGCAGTGGCCTCCCGGGTGTAAAAGCTCTGAGAAATAATGCTTCTCATCACCAACGAGAATAGCAGAAGAGGAGAAATGAAAAGGAAGAGGGGGAGAGAGGGGAAAGGAGGCGGCATGTGAGTCGGATGATAGAGGCGAGGAGGAGGCTAAGAAGAGAGGAGAAAACAGAGTCAAACTTTTTGAGATCCACAAAAGAGACGGATCACATGGTAGCAGGAGAGACAAAATAAGTGAAGCCTTAGACAGAACTGAGCAGAGTAAACGTGTGCTAGGTTGATGATGGACACAACTGGGGAAGAGTATCCAGGTCCCTAGAAATAAATTTGAAAAGCTACCTTCAAAGTGCAGAGATTGTTAAAATGAACATGAGATCTGAGTAATGGCCTGTTTCACTACTACTGTTTTTTCAGAAACCTGTTTTTGTTTGATCCTTCAGGGTCCAGATATCCTTGAATAATTTCATGTTCCGATACATTTTGTTCTCCTATAATGCATTTTTGATGTCCTTCTCTGTGGAAGGAGAGCACATTTCATTATGCAATAAAACATTCTGTTTGAACCCACAATAGAGATTTTATCAACAAAATCGGTATTTTTAAAATTAAATTCCTGTATGTGCTCATCCATAGAATTTCCATTGTTAAGAAATCTCATTATATTTTGATGTGTGTTTTTAATTTTAAAGTACAGTGACTGAAAAAACTAGTACATATAATATGATATTGTTAAGATGCTATCAATATCAAGATCTTTCTCAAAACATTTTTATTAATTCAAACAAAACTTACATTTTAAATTGAGTAAGCCCAAAATAAGGAATGTGCAACAATTATGTCAAGAATGAAGGTATTCAGTGAACGTAAAGCAATAGTAAACCTGATTTCTAAAGCTTGTTTACTGTATATATTACATTCTTACGTTCTGTTTTTTCATGTAAAAATTTTTAGATTTTTCATGTATGCTAAAGAACACTAGAGCAAATCACGTTTATCAGGATTTGTAAAAAAGGATCTGTGAAAAGGACACAATACTGACCTTCTGAAAACATCACAAGAGAGCAGAGAAGCACTTGGAGACAGATGAAATAATACATGGCCCCTCTGTGCAGTACATCACAGACATCCGGGCCGGCTTCAACATTCCTGTCTCACCAAATGCTAACATCCCCATATCAGCATTCCTGAGGTGAAAAGTTGTGTATAAATCAGCTTATCTTTGAAGTCTATTCTCCTGATTCACTGAGGTTTAACTGCCTCGAGTCCACCTGTCTCTCTTCAGGTGGAAGCTGGTGGAAGAGAGTTGTTTTTTTTTCTTTTCACTGCAGATGTTGAAAATCCAACACCCTCATTATTAGAAGTGCATAATGTGCCAGACTTTAGACCAGTTTAGATCTGCACATTAGCATATTTGCACATTAGCATTAGGTTTAAAATGTACCTGTTATCAATGTCAATGTGCAAGATGACGATCATATCTTGCATAAAATACCTATCCATCTTGCAGGGTGCCACTTTTTGGCATAGTGATCCATGACGGTAGCCTTAGACCCACTGCAGCAAGAAAGTGATCCATCATCCACCAATGTCACAAGCCACAATGAGATGGGAGCAGAATTTTGGGCACACATGCTAAAGACGACTAAAGCTGAAACAGCTTTTTTGATGGCATCTTGCCTCTGAAATGTATTTTCTTACTGCATGAAACAGGGTTTTTTGCTAGGGAGGGAACTTAAAAGGAGGTATAACAAAGAAGGAAAAATAAAAGAAGTGAAGCCAATTGAACTTTAAAGAGTACCAACAACTACCAATTCACCTTAGATCAATCTGTAAATTCCAGTACTACTTTGTGGGACTGAGAGTGAGTGGTCCCCTGAAATAAGTTTTAAAAACACATTTACCAACTGAAGCATCTCACATGGATGCTCTAACACTGCATAGCCATGCGGTGCTGCGTGTAGCCTACAGACTATATGAAAATAAGATGGTGCTGGACAGGTTAGAGTTGTGTTTGTGTGCTCTGAAAGACGTCACAGTGCAGATTTAAAGTCAAACAGCTGACAGACTAGCCGAGCATGCTTATCCCACGTGATTTTTTTCAACCATTCAAATTTTTTTTAAATGAAATCAGTCCCTACCAAATATATAAGAACACCATGATTTATTTAGTCAATAGGTGAAGATGGACAACATGGTGAAATAGCCATTTTTCCTTCCATTGTGACTTGACAGAAGGATTTTAAAGCTGTTGTTTGCAGGTGAATGCATCAGCCAGGACAGCTACAGTGAGTGAATGAGTGCGTGCGTGCGTGGATGCATGGGCATGTATGTGTGTGAGAGAGTTAGTGAGTGAGTTAATGACAGAGAGAAAGAGAGAAAGAGAGAGAGAGAGAGAGAGAGAGAGAGAGAGAGAGAGACTGATGTACATGTGGATTTTGTCACTGTGTCACCAATGTGCTGCAGTTTATATCTCATCACGAGGACCCGCCTAAACACACTGACCTTTGTGTGTTCTTGTTAAATTGACTTTCTTTAAAGGGCAGTGCTCCTCAGATAAATGTCACCACTGGATTGTCTCTCTTGTCTGTCCCTTGTTGAGCATGAGCAGTCTTTCTAACTGCTAAGTCTTCCATGTGGTTTGACAAAAACATCCCTCTGGACGAATACTGTGTCTCAGAGTTCCCGGAGTCTGGTACAGTACAGTTGGAAGATATTACAGCGGAACTGAAATACTTTCACTGATACATAATGTCATGCATACACTGTAAAAAAAAAAATCCTAAAAAAACGGTAATTTTCCGGCAGCTGGGGCGCCAGAAAAATACTGTGAAATAACGGAAAATTACTTTCTCATAAAAATACATGTTTTTTCCATAATTAAAATACGGTTTTTAGTTGTAATTTTAACAAGATTTTGCCTCATTTTAAAAACATTTTCACATTTTAAAACAATTAAATTACCTAAAAATATGGTAAGTAAATGCTGGATTACGAATAATAATGCTTAAATTTACAGAAATGTGCTGTTTTTAATTGGTTTAATGACATTATTTTATGTAAAGAAGTTGTATAATAATTTGTGTTTGATGTAATAAAACAGTATATGACACAAAAATAATGTGATTCATCTTTCAAAATATATCAAAAAACTGTAGAAAAACTAGATATTGGGTTTAAAATTGCAAGAATTTACCATTTTTAGATCATATCAAATGTTATTTTACGTTGTTTTTAACGTTTAATTACAAACATTTTACGTTTTAAAACAATTAAGTTACCCATAAAGATGGTAAATTAACATTGTAATATGAATAATAATGCTTAAATTTACAGAAATGTGCTGTTATTAGTTGGTTTTAATGGCATTGTTTTATGTAAAAAAAACACTGTATATTACTTTATATTAGATGTAATATAACAGAATACAACACAATAATTTGATTAATCTTTCAAAACATGCCAAAAAGACTTAACTCCACGTTGGGTGTACATTTTTTTTCCTTTTACATTAATTTCCTGAATATTTAAAAGGACGTTCAACTAAAAATTCCTCACCTAATAACACCAGAATTATTTTTATTTTAAATGGTTTAAACTGTTTTTTGGCCAGTGGGAAAAGGGGCTTAAATGAATTGTTGTACTCAAATGAGAGTAAGCTGAACAAGAACAGCTACAATTTTCCATTTTCAGTATTTTTATTGTAACAGGTAACCATTATTATAGCAATATGGCTCTGAAACAACTGATTTGGAAATGAAAGAAAAGTTAAAAAAAAAAAGTTGAGTTACCAATTCAGTGTTATTTCTATCCAAGGTATCCATAACTTGGTCAAGTCACTGTACTGTACATCCACAACATGGATTACAAGCCTACATTAAACCTCACTGTAAATTAATCCACACTATCCAAGTCATCCATAACCTGGTCAAGTGACCATACATTCAAAACATTGATAACAAACTTAGTCAAACCTCACTGTAAATGAATACACACTCTATCCAAGTCATCCATAACCTGGTCAAGTAACCATAAATCCACAACATTGATTACAGACTTTGTCAAACCTCATTAGAACATTGATAACAAAGCTACATAACAAATAGCTTACATGAAACCTTACTTGACATTAATCCACAATAGTCTGTGACTTAGACAAAGTATCCATAACTTGTGAGCACTTCTTATTCCCTCCACTCGTAGTCTGCAATTTTGGTGATGAGTGTGAGAACCTTTGGACTGACGGCAAGTTGTTTTTTGGTGGCGTTCCGCTCCACTTTTGATCCCTTGTCTGTATTTATCTTGAAGAGGCACCTGTCAAATGAAAAAAAAAACAACTTTAGTAAGAGTGGACTGTACTGTAATGTAATGTTGTCATACATTTGCAAAAAAGTTACACAACAGTGTAGACAGAGCTTGCTTGTGAAAGAGTATTTGGACATACAGGAACTGTGGAACAGTGATGTAATGAAAAGATTAACATGTGAGTACTGTGTATGTGAATTGTGTATGAATGTGTTTGAATGTTTGAAGGTGGTCAGAGGGGGTTTGGTGTGAAATGGCAGCCACGCTTCCCTCAGTCTGCCCCAGGGCAGCTGTGGCTACAAACGTAGCTTATCACCACTGGTAAGAATGTGTATGAATGAATAATGGTTTCTGTAAAGCGCTTTGGGTGATTGAAAAGCACTATATAAATCCAAGCCATTATTACTGTTATTAGTATTAGTATTAGTATTAGTAGTGTAAATACTATTTCAGGGAGAATAACGTAACTTCGGTCAGGAGGATCTGCTACTCAAAGGTTTCTTGGGCATTTGAGTTTTGTTTTGTCATTATTTCATAAATAAGAATTAACAAGCACTTGTTTCTGTAACTTGACATGAGCATGAATCAAGGATAAATAAGAGACACAGTCAGTCTAAAAACCTGAAAAACAAAAATGAACTCTCAGGTAAAGTTTGGACCATTTTCATCCAGTAGGGGGCAGTTTTCACATCATTTTTTAGTGATAACTCTCCCTTGTGATAGAAAATGTCTTTTTTTTTATTATAAATTCCTGAAATTTTATTTAAAAAAAATTCAAAGAGGTCAATAATACATTGTCCTACTCAGTGTATGGGTCAATCTTTCATAACCCAATCAGAAAAAGAGAAAATAAGGTTGTTTTTCTCTTACAATAAAATCAGAACATTAAAATGAAGTTTTTGATTTTATTATTTTGTTATTGTGGCCTTTTGATAAATTCAGGAAATGCCTGGAGACTTGTGGAAGTACAGGTGCTTTACTTTCAGCCTACATGCACAGCAGGAAAGCCTGACCGGAGATCTATCTGCCAACTGCCTGCAGACTGCAACTACTCATGGCAGGAGACGGGTCTCCCAGACCGGACAGGACCCAGCACCATCTTCAGTAAAGTTCCTCCAGCCTCCTGAGATTAATAACATTATCCAACAGCTGAGCAGAACAGTAAACTAACTTCAGCCCACAGAAATATCCACAACACAGGTCCATCTCGGCAGCTCCACGCTGCTTCTCTCCGCGACCCAACTCCACCTCCTAGTGGGGCCTCCTCAGTGGCAGTGCTGGCTCCTGTCTGGTCTGAGTGATTCCTGGCATGAGTGCTCATGCACAGTCAGGCTTTCCTGCTCTGCATGTAGGCTGAAAGTAAAGCACCTGCACCTCCACAAATCTCTAAGCATTCCCCCAAATAAATATAATATCCAAATAAAATAAATTGATGGGTGGATCATGAACTTAAAGGTGTGAGAATGTACCACATTGTGACCAACAGGTGAGTATTTCAGCATTTCAGCACTTGAGCAGTGCTCAGTTTTACAGTATGTGCATTATATATCTTATTTTGATGTATTGAATTGACTAGTGGTGTCTTACCTCTGTAAGAACTCCAAAGTTGATGCTTGGGCTGCTGGGTAAGATATGTTCATACAGTAGTACGAACCAAACATCAGCAAAAGAGCATCACTGAAGATTCTGATGTGGCCATTCACAATTGTCTGGTCAACAGACAGCATGAAATTCTCTGCCGCCGAAGTCGAGTTTCCTGTTGTGTACAAGGACAAGAGAAAAATACAATTAAATTATCATCTTACAACTGAGTCCAGTACAACAATAACAAAGTAATAGTACTAATAGTTTTCTATTTTTTGGTTTTAATTTATTGTGGGGGAGAAAGATAAATATTCATACCGCAAACAACAATACATGGTGTACTTGGAAGTCCAGCACAGTCCACTTCAGAGGGCAGGGTTGTTTGATCCACTTTGTAGAACATCTGTTCTTCTTCTTCATTGAAGTACTTGAGGAGTAGTGGAAGAAACTTCTTGAAATGTGAGATTTTAGGTGACAGAGAAGGTCTTTAAGGTCGATCAACTGTTTCTGACAATGTGGACGCTGACATAGAAAGGGTGCCTGCAAAGTTTGAGACTGTGACACGGTAGATGACCGCCGATGATGGCGGTAAACATGACATTTAAAAGCATTGTAATTTCTGAACCGAAACTTACAACTTTCCATACAACATGCATACTGATAATGTGGCTCATTTTTATGAAGCCCTTGATGCATCACGTACCATTTTAGGGTATTCACTGAAGCACCACAACTATGACAGGTGTAATGTTTTGACATCCTTAACTGCAGTGCAGTACTCACTTTTTCAGTTTACTCCATGAAATCAACTCATCATTTATCTGCAGAGAGAAAGAAAAAAATAAAAACACATTTATGAAACATGAAATTTGCCAAAATCAAAATAAATGCTATTGACTGTGAAATAGTTAACCTAAACTGTGTTCGCCAATCTCCCCTCAATTAACTAAAAGATGACCATTAGCTTATCCTTTACATATTTTTCAGTATTGTTTGAATTTCATGTTGACCAGTGACTAGTGTTGCACCAAAATGAAGATTTGAAAAACCTTGAAAAAGGCAAGAGGAAGATCAAAATATTTGTTTTAAGAAAGAGTAACTGGTTGAAATAAACCATTACCAAATCTCAGTATCATTTATAAAATATCTGTTCTGTCTCTCTTCTTTTTGTTTTAAGAAAGAGTAACTGGTTGAAATAAACCATTACCAAATCTCAGTATCATTTATAAAATATCTGTTCTGTCTCTCTTCTTTGGAAGAAAGTACACTTAAAATGGCTCTGAGCACTCGTGAAAAGAAAGGAACAGGTGGGGGCTAGAAGAGTTTTTTTTTTTTTTTTTTTTGCAATAGTGGATTATTGACATTAGAAAAAAATTCAAAACCAGATATTGAAAAGTTACATAAAATTAAGCTTCCTATTCTAGCCAAAAATCATGCCATTTCAAGTCATACAGTGGAAGTTATGGACAAAAAAACTAGTGAAAATGTATCTGTTCATTGTTGCAGCTCTAAACAACTGTTCATCTTTTTCTCCGCCTGTGTCAGTTAGTTCGCAAAAGCAAACGCAATGGCAAGCTAAAGTTAGTAGCTGGTCTGGCTGAATACTACAGTAAATGCAGCTGGCAGACAGCGGCCATGCTTTTGGCATCATAGTTAGCTAACATTTCAATTGACAACATGCCGGCGTATTCTGTGCCTTTTGCGGAGTGAGTAAACTCAGAGGCATGGTGGTAAATAAAACTAATGCTACTCAGCTTCAGTTTGATACTTGCCGTCTACCGTCGTCCTTCCTCGAGCCTCGACGTTAGCTGCTGTCCGCACAAAGTTCTGTCGGGCGAGCAGGAAGTCTGGAACCGCAACCGCGGCGCGTTGGTTGTTGATCTTGCTCGAGTCAAGTGTCACGTCGAAACAGACAGTTTCTGACCAACCCAAACGGGAACCGCGCTTTTTTTTTTTTTTTTTTTTTTTTTTTTTTAAACTTTATTCACAGAAATGTCCAGAACAATACTGTTGTGCCAGGGAAGAAAAAAAAATGCTTTATTGAAAGCATTTAATTGCAGCTCACTTAGTAATAAATAAATAAAATAAATATAATTTATTAATATAATGTTACCATCTAGAAATGAGAGTAATTGTATTTATTTTCAATGAAAATATTAGTCAAATAACAAAGAAATTATAGTAAAATTACAAATTTTTACTATTAATTCCTCAGTAATTTTAAATTATTTTTTCCTCTTTTTTAGGGTTTTAAAGTTGAATTTTACAGTTTATTCCCTTAAATAACAGACAAATATTTGTGAATTTACGATACATTTGTGAATGTATTTTAACAATAAATATATGTATTTCTAATGGGGTTTTTTTGTAAAAGAACAGAAATATAGTGTATTTTCACAGTTACAGTTATTTAATGTTATTTTACATTTGACATGTAAAAACACAGTCTATTTTTGTAAATTAAATGTTATTTTAAAAATACAGAAAAAATCTGTAAAATAGACAGTAAAATTCTGTTATATTACAATTTTTTTTTACAGTGTACAGAATGTTTGTGTGCATGCCTGTGTATGAATAACTGCATTTTAACACTGGTTCTTCACTGACTCTACCTCTGACAAGACACACTGGGGTCAACATTATTATTGAAACGATATTTAAATTTTTAGAAGACTGCCATACCACAGTGCAGGGTTGTGATTTAATTCATAATAAATCTTTAATACCTTTCCCCATGTGGTGGCATGTGAGACAGACTGATGCAAATAGAGTGGGGCATTGATTGAAAAGGGAGGGAAAAAAGAATAAAGGGCACAGACAAACACACAGAAAGGGATTGAAAAAATGGATTGATGGCCACAGGAGATAGAGAGAAAGTAGTATGAATCTGCCTTTTCCAAAAACTCATGAAAAATCAATATTACACACGGTGGAGGACACCTACTGTAAGTCCTTACAAGGCACTCTCACCAACAGCTCAAATACCCCATTGGTCGGCTTGGTCGGTTTACATTTAAATTTTAAAACATTAAAAAGACAGCAGAGCAGAATTGCCAATAGCGCACATATTTATGTTGTAGCTTGCATTTTCACATTTACCACCATCAACCCCATCTTAGCTGCAATCATACCATTCAACAATCAACACAGCCATCATATGTTCATCATACATGAAACATTTTCAGTAAAAGCATCATGTGTTCTCAGAACCAGCTCTCCTCTCTGTGCAGGCCTTGCCAATCCTCACCTGACCCTCAGCCCTTCCTGCCATTCACCTGATCCTCACCTGCCTATCATCATCCAATCAGCACACTTGCTGCTAACATTTAAAACTGTTTTGGCTACCTGTGCACAGAACCACTTATATTTTACAAAGGATGGTAATGGAAGCCATCCATTGATATGCACTAGACAAGGTGACCTTGTTTTATGTCCCGGTGTGCCCTTTATGAGCAACAGCAGTTCTGAATGAACATTTGAAGAGCTATTTCTGAAAAGTATGAACCATTTTTTCTGTATACAATGAAGGTAACCAGGTTATAATAATAAAATAATTCGAATTCAACCAATGGGAGCATGCACCCACATTGGAGCTACACATGGGTAAAATACAAGCATGCAAGTAAAAAAGCATCACTGCCTGTGCTGCTATAACCACTCTACAAGTCAAATAGAACTAGCAGGGAAAATAAAGTGAGGCAGCAAATTCTGGTAGGCGGGGAATGTAAATCAAAATGGACTTCCAAGTGTGCTTAAAGCAGCATTAATTGATATTTTGGGCACTTCAGGGAAGTGGAACTGGCTGTGTACAACACTGACATGTTGTCATAATGTGGAAAATTGCTGTTATTTGGACATCCAGCAGACATGGAACAACATTAGTATTCATTCTGAGGTGTGTCTTTGAACAAGAGAGCTGCAATGATTAGTCAAATAATCAACTGATAGACTGACAGAAAATTAATCTGTAACTATTTAAGTCATGAAACAGAGAAAAATGATTATAATTCTGTGGTTCCACCTAAATGTGAATTTTCCTCTGGTTTATTTGTTCTTCTGTGTCTGGAACTGAATGTCTTTTGGTCGTGGAATATTGTTCGAGACAAAACAAGACATTTTAAATTGCATCTTAGGCTTTGGGAAATGGTGGTCAACATTTTTTACAATTGTTTCACAAACATTTTATAGATTAAACAACAAACAGATTGGTTGATAATGAAAATCAATATCTGCGTCCCTACTGACCCTACCGGCAAAAACTCACTCTTCCTTTTTAAAGACATAATTTTTGGGGGCATTTTTGTCTTTTAAGGATGGGTGATAGTGGAGAAGCAGATGGGAAACAAGGGGAGAAAGAGGGACTTCTTCTAAATTTGTTTTGGAGTCCACTAACTCTGAATGGCCACATCTGTCTCTTTGCTGCTAAATGCTACACTATGTTGACTTTAAAGTAATTGAAGTAGTTTGAAGTAATTGAAGCTCATGCTGTCAGCAGGATTTTTTTTGTTGTGTTAGTTCTTCGAAAAAAAAAAATTCTAAATATGGGCATAGAGACAACATACTGCCAGGCATACACATAACCAGTCCTAACTGAATTTCATATTCTATCATACCTCCCCAAAACCTCTGGGAATTCATTCGGTAAACCCTCCAAGTGATGCCTCAGTGCAGGCAGTGAATCTTAAGAAAGACCTGAGCAGAAAGACAGATGGCTGAGGAGCTGAGACAGCCTACACGCCAAAGCAAGACAGAGATAATTCAGGGATATAAGCCACCCTCGAAATACTGAGAGCACAGTGTTTCCCTCTATCGAGAAGTTCAGAGGCAGCTCCTGCCATTAAGTGCCTCATCTGATGACTAACACACACACACACTCACACAGTTCCATTAGCAGTAGCTGGTCTATCAGACAGTGCAAACACTCCCACTTTTAATATTTAATAACGGCAAACATAGTCTTGTTGCGAGTGCCTGTAAATACATACACACAAATGGGTGTGGGAAAACAACTCTGCCAACAACTCTGGGTTATGTGAACAGCGAGGCCTTTGTTACAAGGTGCTGTGAATTGGAAGAAAACTGTTGTGAAAAAATGTTCTGCAAATGGCTTTGGTGTACAAGCACAAAAAAAACAAAAAAAAACAACAGCTTGACAACTTCTTTCATTTTAGCACTGCTCACTTTTTGCAGTATTTAACAAATTGGAACAAAATACTCAGACAGCCAAACACATCATTCTCATGACTTGTTCATTATAAATGTCTATACCATGTAAGTAAAACATTTATCCTTGTGATACTGCATGGATTCTTGTATCCTTGTGTCCATGCAGTTATACTCTGTGTGTATGTGTGTGTGTGTGAGAAAAAGAGAGAGAGAGCGAGAGAGTACAGCCCCAAGAGAATGAAGGTTGGGGCTGACCCATTAGCATCCACGTCAGAGGGTATATTGTTCTGTTGTGCCTCATCCATCTCTCCTTGTACAGTGAATCTATCAAGGGGCTAACCCACAAAAATGCTCACCTATACATATCACACACACACATGCACACATACACAACAGTGCAGTCCTGAGCTATCTGGTGTGACCGTCAAACTCTAGAGGTACCATCTCTATTCCTCTTTCACCTCTGTGCAGCTGCTGCACAGCCTCGGTTTCCCCGTCTAATCGATAATATGACAAATTGACAAAAACGGCAGTGATAAGGATGAATAGCCATGGATCCTCTTTTCTGTCCTCTTTACAAGTGAACCAAAAGTGGATATTAAAGCCATATAGAGTGCAGTAACACTCTTTAGCTCTGGCACCGCACAGAATGGAAAATAAAACAGTTATTTAGTTTAGACGTGTCAATCGTCTGTAAAATAAGTGAAGAATTGTGCAACAGGGGGTGTCATTTCTTTAGACTCATGACAAAATGAGATAAATGTTGATGGAAAACTATCTGATGGTTTGTTTGTTCGTGTTTCAAACTTTTGAGATGCCAAAAAGGAGCAGTCTTGTTTCTACCACTACGGTATCGGTCAGCCACAAACGTTCAGGTTCTCACAAACATTTCCAGTAAGGGATCAGAATCCGGTTAGAGTACTAGCTGTGGTTTCCACCCCCCCCCCCCCCCCCCCCCCCACACACACACACACACACACACACACACATCTATCCGGCTGTTTGTCTATCCCATTATGATTACAGGCATTTCCGTTGCTGCAAACCAATTTATCCCATTCACTGTCTTCTGTGCCCCCCGTTTCTCTCCTTCTCTCGTGTTCTAATTTCTTTAGTCTCCACTACTTACATATAAGCCATCAAAGTAGTAATAGTTTTAGAAATCACTGATATTCAGACACAAAGGTAAGGATTTAGAAAATGTTATTTAGCGCTAATAGCAGGTCTGAATCTTATGGATAATTGCTATTGGAAAATATATTAGAAATGTCAGTAACAGAATTATTCAACTGCTGGCAAACTATGAATCAAATGCAAACAAGTGAGCTACAGTATCACACTTGGACTGATGTAAAAGCTGTGTAAGTTGTTTTTGAACTAACTGAAATGATGGCTGCAACTAACGGTTATTCTATTAATTTGCTGATCATTTTCTCAATTAATCATTTTGTCTACAAGATGTTAAAAAACATGTAGCACAAAAAGAGAAGACTAAAACAACTTTTGGATCATCCAAATAGTTGCCAATTCGTTTGCTGCCACTTGACTAATTGATTCATATACCAATTCTTGTAGCTCTGACATTTATGTTATAATCCTTTCAAACCATTAAAGGACCAGTATATAGAATTTAGTGGCATCTAGTGATGAGGTAGCAAATTGCAACCAACTGACCAACCAACCAACTGGCTGCAAAACTCACAAAAAAACAGGATAGGCCTTTTCTAGATCCAGTGTTTGGTTTGTTCATTCTGGGCAACTGAAGATACATGGCAGTGCAACGTGGCGGAGTCTGTGGAGGAGGACCCGCCCTATGTAGATATAAGTGGCTCATTTAAAGATAACAAAAACACTCTTCTCATTTTCAGATGATTATACACTAATTCAACATAATTATGAATATTACATACCATTTCCATTTATAGATAACCAGAAATCTTGCACACTGCCCCTTTAATGCTGTAGCTATTAAATATATTTATATTCATGTTACTCTTCTAAATAGTAGTCTGCAATGCTGTACACATACATGAGGGATACATATGAAATGACACAGACACATAGCAGACAAAATTCAGGTGGCACATGCACACAATGAATAAACAGTAACAGAGTACTGGCAGTGTACTGTAATAGATGACAAAATATTAGCAACACTTTAATATAATGCACTCCATAATATGCTTTCTAACAATGTCAACAAAAATTGAAAAAATATATAAGCTTTATAAAAAATATGTATGGGAGAGCTGTTGTATTTGTTTGCATTAGATTGCATAGGTGAATGTAAATGCATCAGTACGTATCATTCTGAAAGAAACTCTGCAACTTGCATTTATTAAAGACGGTCAGGTCAACCAGGCTTGAAATATTAAGGATATTAATTTTAAATGTGACACATCATTTGTCATGATTTACAGCATGAATAGCGAATGTATCAGTATAGCACTTAAGAAGTGCTAAAGTTATAATTACTTACAGAAATAATATTTAACAAATTATGTATAGAGTTGACATCAGTCCAAGAATAAGACTTAGGGTCAAGTATTTGGGTGAGTTTTGAAAGTGCCCTGACACAGCCGAAATCAGTGAATACCGCCACCATGGTTAAATGTTGAATTTAGTTAAATGAACGATTGAATTTGAAAAGACACTGTGCATGCATGCTGCCGCCCCCACCCAACATAGATCCAACCTGGAAATTAGCATCATAGCATTATTAACAATTAATCATAGACCGTAAATGCACTGTGCTACCCAAACTAGCAACTAGCGTTAGCTCCACCCTCTCATCCAAATATGGTCACTTCTGATGCCAAAAAATCCAAGATGGTGACAGCCAAATTGCCCAACTCCAAGCTTTAAAACAGTAGTCCACAAACTAATTGGGGCAGTCATGATGGCTATGTCCATTATGTTTTTTTCACAGTCTATGGGTGAGAGCAGCCCACAGAGGAGGTGAGGGCAGGATCAGACAGTAGGAGTGCTGCTGTGGAGAGAGGCAGAGGCAGCGCTGGTGTGACAGTACCCACTTAAGGCAGCCTGACAGGAAAAATCATCCACACTGTCAGTCTGCGGGAGTCAGCTCAGGGTAAGGGGAGTGAAGGAAATGGAAAAGGTGTGTGTGTGGTTAGGCTTGAAGTTTGACAACTGTATGAAGAGGAGTGTGAGTAGATGTAGAGAGAGAAAGAGAGACCGTAGTTGACAATGTTTTTGATTTAATACGTTTCTTAGTGTTTTTCTCAAGCATCTGTTGTCTGCATCAAATCATTAGCTGACTTATTTAGGCCACAGAATGGCTGCTTTTTCAAACTTGCCGATGTTGCACATAGCTCTGTTTATACTTTAGTTGTTGAGAAGATAGTCCACTTCCTGTAGTAGAGACCACGCAAACTGAGGAGTCTAATAGTACTCTCCCACTCGCTCTCTGTCTCAATTCAATCCAATAGATCCAATTTTCACAGGAGGCATTTTGTCTTGTCAAAGCAGGAAAAGCACAGATGGAATTAAAACATGAATGATGGCTGCATTTCAGTTAGGTGAACCGGTTCCAGCACTAGTATTGTGTGTGCTCACTCACTGAGATGGCTTACTGGGACAATTAATGGAATGGCGCCATCATTAGTGTTATTAATAACACCTGTGCTTTTCCAGCTTTCATTTGTCAAAAGGTCTGATGGGAAAAAGGTTAATTTAGTTGAATGAAGCCTGTCTGTCATGTCAGCCATGTCAACAAAACACATAGGCCTACATAAACAGAGTGAAGTAAGTAATCAATGTACTGTGCATTGATTGAAACAACTAGTTAACTGCAACACTTGCAAACAAAGTAAAAAATACACAGAATCTGAAAAGGAAATTATAATTATACATGATCTGCCTGCCAGACCTGTCATATCAGACAAAGCTCAGACAACATTCAGGTTAGTCTCAGATGCACATGTGGCAGGAGCCTCACAGTACCAACTCCTGACTCATGGGAATTATAACTTCAATGTGTCTATGTGAAGCAACAAGCATGTTTCCATTTCGCTTTTGGAATTTATCCAAAAGCATTGAGTTAGTCTACTTGTTGTAGATTCCTGAAGTCCAGTTGCTTGTGACTAAACACTTTTTGATATACATGATATGGATGACTGAAAATCTTCACTTTCCACAGAATGTAAGCAGTCCTTCTTATCTCAGCTGCAAATAAGTAATAGTTGCAGCTCAGATAATCTTAGCACAATACTACCATCTTGATACAAGGAAATACAAGGAAAATATACTAAATGTATGCATGTTGCTCCTAATGAGGCCAGCTCCCCTCTGTTAAGCTCACCAAATGATCAATGAGCAAGAGTTTAGCTATAGATGACATAATGATATGAACAACCAAGTTGAGAATCTCTTGTGATTAGCTCATGCAACATGCTAACAGAAATGACTTCAAACTGCTAGAGGACAATATGCCCAAACAAGAGTTTTAAAATATGTCATTTGGAAATTAACAAGCACATGCCAGACAGGAAGTAAGCACTACTGCCAGGCTACATGGACATAAATACCAATGCAAATACATTAACATACACTGCAATGAATACACAGAGATATAGCAGCATATAGCCAGCAGTACATCACCTGTAATCATGAGGAAATCAATAAACCATGTCCATCATGCATTGAATCTGAACAGCAAAAACACAGCAGCAAAGCTAAAGTGAAAACATAGTCATCAACAATGCAGCCTCATGACTTAACATTACTAAGAGGCGGTGCTTAATGCACTGGATATCTCCATCTTGCGCATGCATGGGTCGAGTACATATACCAACAAAGTCACCTGTGACCCTCACGTGATCCGGTGTCACCTGAGGATCTGTTCCACTGGAATCTTCTGGCGAACCCACCAAGATTCCGAGTGACTGAATGCTCTGGCAGTCATCCAGGATTCATAGAACTGTAGTTACATCCGTAACTCTTGTTCTATTTCATCCCTCCTGACCGCCAGAGGCTGTGCTTAAAGCACTGGATGACCAATACCAACAGAGTCACGAGGATTGATAAATTCACCTGAGGATCTGTTCCTTTTCATCTTCTCCCTTGCACGTATGGTCACATCTGATCGTTGTTCTTGCAGTGTTGGACAGTCGTCGCTGGCAGCCTCGCGATCCCGGTGATCGGTGCTGCGGACACTTCGTTCACCCTCCAGAGGCTGTGACGAGTTGTTCGTCCAGAACAACACGGGATTGGCAGGTATCTGAGCCTAAGTAACGAGCCGTTGTGTTGGCAGCAGTGCTCCCGCTCACGCCAGCCTTCGGCTTTGTGTTTGGGGCTGTAGCTACTGTTTTTGCTGCGAGGTATGTCTTTTTTTGTGTGTGTGTATTGCTAGCCGTTTGTTAGACGCAACTAGTTCTGTAGTTTTGTGATGCTGGGTGGCCGCTACGGGTAGGCGGTTGTTAGTCATGGCTAGTGCGGTAGCGTTTATCACAGCTTCACTGTCGCCTTTTCTTTTTTTTCCCTCTGTCCAGTCCCAGGTTGCGGCGTTCACACTCATACCCGGGTACCGTGCGTTAGTAGTTGCCTGTGTTTGATCGAGGGATTGTTGCCGGCCGCAGTGCTCCCTCCGGTTCGCTCGTGTTGACTGCGCCCCCGCTCCCTCTCCTGGTGTGCGTTACCCCAGGAGTGACGCCGCCATGTCGCACTCCTGTGCTGATTGCATGGCCCCCCTGGAACTGGAGGATGGCCATGATCTTTGTCCCCCCTGCCTGGGCATCGCTCACCTGCAGGATGGCCTCTCGGAGGAACCGTGCATGAACTGCAGGTGCATGCCCTGGCCGGTCCGGGTGGCCAGGCTGAGGGAGGTGGAGCGACGAGCAGGAAGGGCTCGTTGTCCCACTCTACCTCGGAGGCCCGTGCCTTGGCGGCCATGCTGGATGCTGCCAAGTACAGCCTGGGAGTCACTGTGGGGTCCCACAGGCTTGTTTCTCTGTTTCTGAAGGGGGCAGCCGAGACTGCGCCCGCCTAGGGTCATGAGAGCCCCGGCATGGGGCAACTTCATGCCCTTTCGGTCAGTGAGATGTGCCTGAGGTG
Organism: Scomber scombrus; assembly: GCF_963691925.1. Lineage (NCBI taxonomy): Eukaryota > Metazoa > Chordata > Actinopteri > Scombriformes > Scombridae > Scomber > Scomber scombrus. Next base: position 8,908,886 of record NC_084986.1, read on the forward strand.
GGCCCCAGTTGGTTCTGGGGTTACATTATGGCCGAATGTGGCATTCCTCCCCAAGGTGCTGGCGGCCTTGTATGTTAACCAGCCTATTCGTCTGGCCAGTTTTGACCTGCCGGCGAGGGAGGGCGGGTCACCTCTCTTGTGCCCGGTGCGAGCCTACATCAACGCCACCGCTGGTATTAGGCGGGCTGAGCAGCTCTTCATCTGTCATGGTGGTCCGAGGAAAGGCAGGGCCCTATCCAAGCAGCGGCTGTCCCATTGCATCGTGGACACCATTGTACACGCCTACAAGGCCAGTGGGCACCCTCCGCCTTTGGGGGCGCGTGGCCACTCTACTAGGGGCCTGGCAGCTTCATGGGCAGCCCTGCAAGGGCTGCTGCTTCCTGGTCCTCCCCCAGCACGTTTGCCCGGTTCTGCCAGGTTAATGTGGCTGACCCCTCTCCTCTGGGGGCTGTCCTGGTTCCCGAGTCCTCCACGCCCAGCTCCTGAAGTGAGTGTTTATGCGTTCCTCGTGACTCTGTTGGTATTGGTCATCCAGTGCTTTAAGCACCACCTCTGGCGGTCAGGAGGGATGAAATAGAACAAGAGTTACGAATGTAACTACAGTTCTATGAATCCTGGTGAAGGTCCCAGGTGACTTTGTTGGTATATGTACTCGACCCGTGCATGCGCAAGACAGAGATATCCAGTGCTTTAAGCACCGCCTCTGGCGGTCATCCAGGATTCATACAACCGTAGTTACATCCGTAACTCTTGTTTTACTGCCAAAATTAAAATTACACTCTAAACACATAAAACTGCCATAATAATAATAATAATGAAAAAACTTGCTATTTTCAAATGGGCAAATGATGTGCAACCTAAACTTGAAAATGGAAATGTACACTGGATTTTATTTTATTCTGAAATATGTCCTGATGTCCTGCCTTGGGCTGCCTTGTCGCCTTAACATAAGCAAACGTGGGCCTGTTTTCCGTATGAGTTTATCATACATCATGCACACATTGGTTTTATTGCACAATTACATTTTTTTATAGTGGCAGTACTGGATGTCCATAGCTTTGAATGTTACAGTATATAAAAATAAAACTCCTATATGATCTCATTCTGCTCATACCTAACTTCACATTCCGCTCTCCTCACAGAGGAGGCCGCTCCAGATGAATGACATGAGACATTATACAAGCTAACTATGAACTGTGAGAGGCATTTTAAAGAGACAGCTCTAATTCAATATTAAACTAATCCATCTGGCCCACGTCACCGAATGCAGATGGCTATCAGGACCAGAAACAACCTTGAGCCCAAAGACGGAGGAACACTGACTCTCATTACTCAGTCTCAGTCTCCCTCTCGCTGTGTCTCTTTGGCTTTACTCTGACAAGCTGAATGCGTCTGGCCTGCTTATTGGCCCGATTTGTTTTACTGTTTGAGAGCGAGGCAGCCAAAAGGTGAGAACTCAATGCTCGTTCTTGGTGCTTATCAGTGGCTGTATTGATCTATATTATAAAAATTAATATAGTACCAAATAAGTATTTGTAATTACATAATTTGTATCAAACAGCGCAGATAAATGCAAGCTCGGGAAGCAATAATTTCCTATTTTTTTGTCAGTGTTCTTGCTCGTGCAATATAATTAGGTTTCAGTGTTGGAATGAAAATTATATCAGATGTTTTTTCCTCCACAATTCTCATTGCTCATGCTGCGAAAAATTTATTTATAAAGGTTCACCCACCTTTTTAAGCACAAGATCCCTGAGCTTGGCCTTGGTGAGAGGCAAGATAAGATAAGATCAGATAAGATACATATTGAAGTGTTTAGTGGAAAACAATGCCCAGATTGTACATCCAGCTTTTATAAAGACTAATATTTGCATGAGATGCTTTGGTCCAATTTTAAAATTAATTCAACTAAGAAAACACTATGTAACATATCAAACAGACCATAGCTGTCTTGTTTTAAGAATATTACAACACATCATACATTCAATTCTGTCATTATTAAATTTCATTCCAACACAAAAAATAAAAAGGTATGTGGCCTATTTTCCATTTGTATGAGGAAATTATTTCATTCATAGTAAACAACCTGTCAGTGAATAGATCATATAAGATCATATGAAGTGCCATTGTTGACTGTTATACACTGAAGCTTCCGGCAAGTTATTACATTTAACATTAGCATTTTAAAAAGTAGAAGCATAATGTGTGCATACAAAATTCTCTGTCGGTGCAATTAAGCTAAGTGCAGTTCTATGTCCCATCTTATGCCGCCATCGGAAGGCAAAACTGTTGCAATCATTTTTACTCACCCAAATCATTGTGATGGCTGTGACTGAATACCGTTTGTGAGTGCTTTGCACTTTGGCTCATGGCTACAGACAGCCAGACTAAGACTAAGTCTGTGAGGTCTCTGTCAGTAAGGTGGCTCCTGTAGTTTGATTTTATTATTTTCATCTGTGAAAACGCCAGTTCACAGAGGTAAGTGGATCCAAAGTAGACACTCACACTTAGTGCACATGTGGTGAGGAGAGGAAATGTCTTTCTGCCGACAACTCCCCAAAGGTCACTGTCCCTTGATCTGACTTTCAGCTCTACATCATTTTGCAAATCAACCATCTCCACATCATCTCCACTTGGCAAAGCAAATACTTGCTGGAATTTGGCTGCCACCTGTTCTATATCAATGGGCAGGAATGAGTTTGAGACAAATACAGAAAAAAACTTCCATGATTTCTTTCCAAAACACTGCCTAAACTCTGTTGCCACTATTATTCAGGTGAGCACAGTACTGCTCAGAGTGAAAATGTGACATTTTTTCCAACTTGGGAAAGTGTGTCACCCTCCCATTCTTTATATGTGTGCTCCAAACACTAAGCTTGGCCTTGAACACATTCACTGTGCTTATCATGTGGGACAGGTGTCAGTCTTTTCCCTGGAGCTTGTTGTTGAGTGTGTTCAGTTTTGCCACAAGGTCTGTCAGAAACTCCAGGTCCAGTAGCCAAACGTCATCTGACAGTTGCTCGTGCTCCTCATTCTTTGTCAACAGAAAAGTCTGTATCTCAGTCAGCGACTCAACCACCATTCATCAGCATGGAGATGTACTGCATCCAGCTCATCCAATAAATCCTTGAATAAGCAGTGCTGAAGCACTTTTGCCGAGTTGCTGTCATTACATGACAAAAGTCCATGACTTTCCCAGCCAAGGCCTGCTGATGAATCACACAGTGATAATTCACAAAGTCAGGAAAATCAGGGTCATTATAGCATAGTGCTATATAACCAGCACGCACACCATGCATTGCCAGGGCCCCATTGGTAGTTAATGCCACCAGTTTATGAATGGGGATGTCATTTTCACGGACATAGTCCTTAAACACTTGTCGGTCCATGTCCTTTGGACAGTGACTTGACCCTCCTTGTCACTGCTGCACCATGGTGTCTGGTTTTGATCATCTTTGTTTTTCATGTCATTGAAAGCAGTCTCTGCAGTTATGACCACTGCTTCCTTGAACGAATCCCCATCTGTAAAAGGCTTCTTGTCTTTAGTCAAAAGGGGACTTGCATACTTTGAGCAGCGGGTTTTGGCCTTCAACCCTGACTTAAGTTTGTCAGCTGCATTCTTTGTGGGGTGGCTGTCTTTGAATTTATGGAGGTTGGTGTTGCAGTGCTGCTCCAGTGTTTGGTGGCACAACATACATGCACACTTGTGCTGCAAAACTGAAAATTAATCAGGCATAATTTATCTGTGTATTTATTTTTCTATTAATTTGGGGGGCTAAAGTGAAATTCTCAAAGATCTAGCAGTCGATCACGATTGACGGTTTGGCGACCACTGCTGTAGATCAATAGCACAGAAGGGAGCACACAGCCTGGTGTTGACTCAAATCAAATGGAACTGAGTGAAATGTAGCTGCAGTATTGACTCTAGAAGGCAAATCCATGTCTTGCTTTTCTGAGTTATACACTGCAGCACATGGCTTGATGAGGGGATGATTTCCTATAGAAGCAAGAACTTCAACCTGTGGGGAAAAAAACAGCCCTGGAAAAACAAAAATAGGATTTGGCAAGTGTTTTGATTTTTATTCACAGTATTATTCTCTCACTCCAATTGTTTTTTTTCACACTACTTGATGTTTACGGGTCTATTTCTTCCTCCTTTCTCCTCTCCTTGTTCTTTCATCGGCCATTTCTAGATCATGTTCCTTCCAGTTAGCGTCTCTCGCTCCCTCTTCTCTTTTTCCATGTCCTTTCCTGTCCTTTTGTTTTCATCCCTCTTTCTCCCTTGTTGTCATACCCTCCCCCTCCCCATGTTTCCATCCCTCGTTCTCCCTTCCCTCTCTCTGCCTCTATAATCAGAGCTGTGACTGAGCAGTGTTTACAGGGTCTTCCCAGGGGCCTGCCAGTGTGGCACATTCACTTTACAAGTACTCACCTCGCCTCACCCTCCACTCCGTCTCCTTGCTTTGGTCAGATTACAGGGGAAGCGAGAGAAAACATTCCCCTCACCACCCCTCTCCTCCTCTATCCATCCCGACACCTTCACCCTCAACCTCTCTCACCCCTGCTGCGCTCCCCTAGCGATGGCAGCCTGGTAGGAGGCCTTCTTATCTCTCTGCTCAAATGGAGCCGCGTCACTGCGGGCATCTTGGTTGCACAGCAGAGCTTTGTTAGACCATCAGACTGGAATATGATCATTTAACACTGACTGGGAGCGCTGGCCTGCTGCGCACAGCAAGATAAACGGTCAAAGATGTGGCTGAAATCGTTTCTTTGTTCAATTCAAGTTATTCCACAAATCATATGGTGGCAAATTGAAGAAGCTCATAGTGTTACGGAAGCCTGTTTTTCAGCATAAAATGTGTATTTCAATGAGACAACCTAGCACAGATGTTTTGCTGAATGACTTAATGTCTCGGGAGCTTCCTCAGTTTTTCCTTCAAATGTTGGAGTGTTACAGCAGAGTACATGTTTTTTTTTTTGTGTGTGTGTGTGTGACATGTCTATTTGTGTGAGCATCAGATGAGCTGATTGGCACTGGAACTAACTGATTGGTCTTGAGGGGAGGTGGTAATTTCTCTGTCATATGGTGACTGATTATAGTCTCGGAAATATGTCACTGTTCCAACTCCATCAGAAGTTTTTGACAGGAGGCTTTGATGTGTGTTCACACAGGCAGACAGACAGACAGCCATCTAGCACCCACTCCACCGCAAAGTAACACAACTACTTTTGATTATGTTCATTGCTGTGGCCTGTATGTTGTAAGTTGTCACAAAACACTGTGCTGCTGCAGATGAATATAGCGTTTGAAGTATGACAGTATTTTTCCAGTTATCACAGCTTGTCTGCTTGAAACTGGCAGTATTTTGTACAGCATGTGCTGCCATGGTAATTGAAGAGTGGACAGCCTATTAGGGAGAATATCTCACTTGCAAATCTAATATTAAAAAATAAATGTAATACATAACTTAACAAGATAAAAAAAAAACATTTGATTAAGTAGATGATTTGTGCTTATAAGCCTCATTTAGGAGGGAAGTGTCTAACATGGGAACAAATTACATGTCTGAAGAGATTAAACTACCTTTACAGGTTTTTTTTCTTGCCTTGAGGCTGCCAGAACGGCATAACGGCAGACATTTTATGGAGGAGCACTTTATAAGCCAATGTTCCACTGGGGACGTGTAACATGAAAACTGAGTCACATCCTTTGCTTGTGGGCACAATATTTAGCAAGTCATTTTAGGGAGTGAAGCCTACATTGCAGGTGTATTAAATATAGATTTGGATTCACTAGGTAGAACAAGAAAATATGTTGTTGTTTTTTTCAGGATGCTGCTGCTTGTCAGTTGTAGTGTCTCATGGATATATTTTATGTTATAGCATAATCATTTGATACTGCAGGTCTTTTCAAGCTATTACTTTTGACTCAAATAGGTCATTTTTCTCATGGGTCCTTGCTGGATAAGGTTTTGTTAAAGACCCCGAGTATTCACTCATTTTATGGGCTGAAAGACATTTAATCACATCATCACACTGAATGTGAATAAGGAGTAAAGGGTCAGAGTCTACTATGGCCATTATCATACTGCTCTTCATCACTAACTTGGTTCATTCAGTCCATGTTTCTTGGCCTTGTTCCTCAGCAGAAAGAGAGAGTGTACAGTGTAGGATGTGGAAAAGGTGACGTGGATGAGTGAGAATATTGACGAAATATTGTGTGAGGACACTATATATTCTGCACGGGGGTAGTTTCTCCCTTGTTGAATGCATGTTTACGGTAACATCTTCCCCTTGTTAAGTGTAGACTTCGGGAAAGGAGAGAACAACGGTCTTCCCAGGGTACTCAGAGTGTACCGTGAAGTTTATCCCTTCCCAGTGGAGGGAAAAAAGGTTTGTGTGTGGGGTCACCAGGGTCAGATTCCTCCATGGTGTGCGATTCCTCACCGTCTGTACGTCTAACACCAATCCTTGTGGGGTATGGCATCAATACTCTCTTTTATGTCGGGAGACAGCGATCAATGGGTCTCTCTTTCCCCGAACGGAAGCACTCCATATTCAGCGGTTGATTTCACGGCTGGATATCCGACACACCACTTAATGGATGCATGTTTGTGTTTGTGTGTGTGTGTGCGTGTGTGTGTGTGTGTGGCTCAGTGTACAGTTGTAGCAATGTAATTTAATGTGATTAATCAACATACAGTAGGTTTATTGAACTCAACAAGGGAAGCTGTTTTTTTACACTCTGATTAGTATTCTCACAAATGCTAAGGTAATGAGAACACCACAACATTGAGTATATAAAAGCACAGTTCATTGTTACTACTCATTAGGCTGAATACACAGGGAGTATACTCACCAGTTCAGCTCTTTAGTCAACTTTAGATCATTGAAGTCACCCTCCATTCAAAAATGTGTTTTTGTTCTGCTTACTATAGTAGAGTGTTTGAGTTTCACTGCGCAGGATGATACTTGCAGAATTTAACACCAGCAGGCTAACTTCACATTTATCTACTGAAAATAGAGAGTTCCTCTGTGCTTAAAGAAATCTGATTTTAAGAGGACCTGTGAGCATGATTTGTGACATCGCAACTACTTTGGAAGCCAATTCTCTAAATACCAAAAACAGAGGTGAAGCCAATTCTGGTCAATATTCAATTTATACAAGTGTGATGTCGAAACTTGAAGCCTCAAGTGTAAAATTTACTTAGATAAAACTTTTCAGTGAACAATTAGGCGTCTGGTGTCCAGAAGTTAAACCTCCATGAGATTAAATGTATTTGCATATTCATAGATTATGGATTCTTTTAATGAGGGAGGAGTAGATGCCATTTTAAGGATTTTAACATGGGAATAGCAAAACTATATCAGACACACATTATTGTTTACAGCAGAGTATTTTCATACGTCAAGGCTGGAGGGGATCTTCAAGCTTTTTAAAAAAAATATTTTTTTGTTTTTTTAAATCGTTATGTGCTACAATATAAACTGTTCTAAAAGTGAAAGAAACATAAGCGAATGTGTGATTTGTGTGAACTGACTGTTGTGTTCCTGTGCCTGCCTGTAGAGGTCAATAATACAAAAATTCAGATTTTCTTTTAACACATCACGGTTTTCTTGTCATGTTGAGAGATCAGCCAGAATCACTTTGGATTCTTAACATAGTTAGCATTTCGGTTGGGTGCCATAAGTCTCTTCTCTCATGAAATGTAGATTTTCATACATACATTTTTTTCAAAATTTCCATGCAAGACAATCTGGAAAATTGCTGGCTCAGGATATGCTGAAATATCTTCCATCATGTCCCAGTGGGAATAAAATTCCCAGGTAAGGCATGCAAAAGATTGCACCATTCTTATGTATGCTAGCCAACAATATGTGAAGTATATGTGAGCTTTCCCAAGGTAATTGAGTCTAGCCATGCTGCACGCTGCATGTGAGAAATGCATTTGACAATGTTTTTTCCAGGGCTTGATTTCCAAAAATATATCTCAGGGTCAACATTTCAAAGTAAAATTTCTTGCAGAGTAAAGCTGATTTTGTAGGAAATAGTGCAGGATAATTCAATACAGATAAGCCTCTTTTAGATTAGTGTACAGAGAAACCTCTGCCAGACTGGTGCAAGATCTTGTGCTTTAGCATCATAACATATTGTAGGTAGTAGTCTCCGATGCCTCACTATCCTTTCAAGTTTTTTTTTAAATTCCTGTGAGCTACGTTTTGTTCCTAATATATGTCTTTAAATTCCTGGTGCAGTGTACATGGATGTGGTTGCCTTTCATTTTTTTCACAGTAAAAAAAGTGATGGATCAGCAGTGGAGCTGGAAGCCAGAGGTTCAGGTGAGGGGGAGAAATGTAGAAGCTTTGATTGAAGAAAACATGAACGAGTGCTGAAATCTCCACACTATACACACAGGGATACTGGGCCAAGCACACAAACTCTCCCTTGCTGACACGTCGACATGCATACACACAGTTTTGCAGGTACCCTTGCTAGATAAACTTCCATTCATCGTGGAAAACCTAACCCTAACCTCAGACTTATAGTGCAGAACTTTTTTATATAAACTCATGCTGTTGCCAGATGAGTTTACATGCTGTTGCCAGATGAGTTTACACAATGCTGATAAAGCCTGTCACTGCCAGGTATATCGCTCTGTACTTCACAGTATACTGTGTTTTTAAATTTTGTGTCGGCAGCAGCAATAATACGGTGGCCAGATGAATGCATACTACACACCTAAGACTCCCACCAGCTGGGCAGCTAACTCTGCTAACTTGAATAGTGATAAAATCATTTAATTTTGCTAGACTTTGCAAATGTTATCAGACTGAATGGATCAATTTCTGATAGTGACACAAATTATTTCATGGCCGTTATGTGATATTCAGAACAATTTATCCACTGTTTTACAGCTGCAAGAGTAGCGACGGAGTGGGGTACAGTGAAGCCTATGACGTAGGCACATGTCAACAGTGTTTTTCTAATTATTCTCGCTGCCAGAAGGGGGAGACAACCATTTACACCTGACCACTTAGGCTTAACCAGGACCTCAGAAATTATACTTTGCCTCATTAGAAACGGCTTTTAGTCCCCAAGAGGCAACAAAAACGCACATGCACACACACACACAACACACATTCAAGATCTGAGCAGGGCAATGGTTTGTGCATGTAAATCACGCCCTTAACGGCCCTTGGGACAGGCTCAGGCGAGGAGACTGAGTCTCAACTCTATGAATAGTAAAGCAGATCCAGCTGGGACTCCCAGTCATCAACATAAATAACAGATTAATATCTTTTCTTTTACAGATAAAACATTATCTTCCTCTGCGTGCCAAATGAATCGCTGCGATTCAGACAGCGTTCATTTACACCGAGTCCTGGGCAGAATGCAGTGGCTGTGAGAGTCTGGCAGTGTGTGCTGTTGAAAACTCATAAAGGTGGAATTGCAAAGCTAATAAACATTCCTTGATTAACTGTCCTCCATATGCCTTGTAGATATACTTCTGATCACTGTTGCTTTGTGAAATCGAATCACAAAGTAGGAGACTTGCAGGTACTACAGCCCTTAAAATTGTAGTTACCTTTAATGAAGTTATATGAGACGTTTTTTACATTAATGTAGTGTAATGGTGAGTCTACTTTATTTGTCTATGGATAGCCTCAAGGCTTTGTAAAGGCAATGTGAGCTACAGTATTGAGCCCAAGAAGATTCAATATCTGCTGTGGGTTTTAGATTTAAAGCTATGAAAACAAGTCTTGCAGTGTTATATGAAAGAGTTTCATTGATGTGTATCATTGGGTCAGCCAACTGAATAATATGCTGCTTTTGGTGCTACAAATGGTAGAAAATGTCTTTCGATCTTTGAAGTTAAAGTGATTTCTACAAGGCAGTGTGTAAGTGAAGCCAGTGGTGGCTGATGGCACACAGATCAGTATTACTCACTAGACCAGACCTCCACGGCTGAGGGAGAGATTCGGCCCCAGTGCTGTCTGTCAGCCCTGTGATATATGCTCGCAGAGAGAGGTTGCGGGAATGGGAGGGGAGGTAGGATTTGATGGGTACATGCTGCTCAAACAACAAATGGCCGCTGGGCTTGTGTGTGAGAGAGACTGTTCACAGAGAGCAGGAGCGAAAGCGTGTAGCCTTTAAGGGACTGACTTTTATTTGTGGCACGATGTCACATTTCCAAGCGTCACACCGGCAGTTCTTTGTGTGTGCCCGAGGTTTTTCTAGCCGTTTTTCTAAAATGCAAATGGCCCTTTCCGCTTTTTTGTCCAATAAAGAGAGGAATCGAGATAGGGTAGAGGCATTGTTTGTTTGTCATCACACAATGACATTTCTGCTCATCTCTGAGCCTGCAGCGAGGTAGCAATTTAAATGTTAACATGGAACGGGTGACACTGGCAGGATACAAAAGTAGACATGGCATCTCTTAGACAGAAAGGCCCATTCCTCCTTATGGGTTTTATATAAGATTCCTACTGTCTATCAAGCACGAGTTACAGCCAGTGTTCACGAGTAGAGGTCAGAAAAGCTGTATGTGAAAATTATGTGAGTAATCACAGGATGATGAGTAAAAACATTTTTTTTGACTCCTGTTCTCACTGGGGCTAGGCTTGCCAACCGTCCCGCATTGGCCGGGACATCCCGTATTTTGGGTGATTTTGATTTGTCCCGTCAGGGACAGCTCCTGCCCAAATTTCAGTCACAGGCAGCTTCACTAGCCAATAGTTGGTCAGTATATATTCAACGTGCCCAAACTCACGTAACGTTGCTAGGAGACACAGTTGTTGTTGTGTGTGTGTGGGGGGGGGGGGGGGGGGGGGGGGGGTGTTTGATTCGCTGGCTAACTGTGCGAGTGAGCGTTGACGCGAGTGTGCCACTGTCAAAATGAACGGACCTGAAACTCTCAAAAAAAGGACTATGCAGCTACAACAGGCAATGGGAAGGGTTAGGGTTAGGACTTCTATCTGGCTGCACAGAAAGATAAAAAAATGTTGGAATCAGTCTAATCGCTTATTTATAAAACCTATATATATATATTTCTGTCATTTACTGCAAGGTAAGGTAAGGTCCATGAGACAGCCCAACTGAGGATAGCAACAGAAACAGACAGGCAGACAACAAAGACGCAGGCAACTGATGATTACAACAGAAAGACAGACAAGAAAGAATAATAGAGACAACAGAATAAAGCCCAACAGAAACTGGTCCAAACAACACATGAAATTGTTTGAGAGACCAACATTTAATACAGATGGATGATAAATAGTTCTACAGCCTAGATGCAAAAGTTATATACAGATGGATGATAACAAAAAGTTTTACAGCCTACATGGATAAGTTGTATACAGATGGATAACAAAAAGTTCTGCACCCTACATGCAAAAGTTGTAATAAAATGTTTCTATTTATAAAATATATAAAATTATATGGACCTCACATGTATTACTAAGAGTTAGTTTGGTTTAGGCATAAAGCTTTCCAGTGTATGTGGCATATGTTTCTGTAAACCACACATCTAAGCAAGTACAATATGGGTTTTATGTTACTAAACTGTGAAATCAGTAGGTTTATGGTATGGCTAATGACACTTTGGAATTACTGTGGGCCACCTGCTGGGTGCACGCGTGCGCTCTGGAGCCTGCACTGGTACCTACCCACACCCAGAACAAAGTGTCCCTCATTTGGAGGTGAGAAAGTTGGCAACCCTAACTGGGGCTGATGTATTCTACTTAGAAAAACGTATTGTGTTTCTGGTGATCACTTGTATGACAGATGCTTGTATAGTACCTAAAAAAAAAAAGTATATCACAGAAATCAAATATCAAAATCAATATCAAATCACTATAAGTGCTACCACATTCTGAACTAACTGCTAAGGGTGTAAAAGTTAATTGATGTGTATCAGAAAAATGTGAAAGCGTTGCCTACAGTGGTACACAACTATCTGACACAGACACAGCAAAAAAACAATCTTTACAAATAACGCTCTCTCAGCAGCAGCACTCCTGTGCCTCTAGCATGTGTGTGTATCAGTGTGTGCAACAGTTAAGTTACTGTGAGGAGCAAGTCAACACAAGGTGAAAGCTTTAGCAGCATCTTAGTGTGTGCTACAGTGAAGTGACATGTGTCCATACAGTACAACATTATTGAAAATACCAAAAACAGAGGTGAATTTCCTGTCAGCACCATTTCAGTGAGTTTGAATAGCCAAAAACTAGCCAAATTTTTTAAGTAAAACATTTGGAAATAGTATGTATTTAAGTAATATATTTTAGGGCGTTTTCAAACCTCCATCATTCAGTCGGGTGAATCAGACTTTAGTTTGTTTCCCCTTGGTATGATTAATTACGGCAGGTCTGAACATTGCCATGGTACTTAGGAGCAGACCATAACAACCCTAAACCCTAAAGTCCCAAACAAAGTTGGAACAAATCATCTGTGGCAGGAAGCTCAGGCACTGATTTGGACCAAGTAAACCAACTATAGGTATGAACATTTAATTGATTTGGCTTTGACTTTATGATTTTTGTGTTGGATAGTGCTTTGTGTATCTAGATAGGTATTGAATTGCTCAAGCAGTAGATACACACCATTACAAACCACTGATTGACACCAAACTGACTAGAAACAGAAGCACGGTAATGCACTCCATGGTGTTTTGTTACAGACCTCAGAGGAGTAAACGCCTCCACTGTATCTATTATTTTTCTACTTCCTACGCCTCATTGTGCGTTATTGCTTGCGAAAAGTATGAAAATCTGGTTATACTGAAAGTAGCAATGGACTAATGGAATAATACTCAAATTTGGGCTTGTGAAATGTTTGCTTGAATAAAAATGAGAAGAGTGGAATATCAGTGCATGGTAGTTGTTTTCGGGTTAGAAATGATTTAGGATTAACTGTTCAACATCTTAGATGGAAATAATACTGTGCCTCCAAATTGGATTTCGTTTCAAATGTTTTTATTGTGAAGCATCATTTTCAAAGATGTTATTGCCATGATTCCTTTCTTTATAAACAAACATAATTTTAAAGTTACAGGAAAAACAGACTTCAACAAACACATGTTACATATCAAAGAAAAACCTCTGAAGACCTCTAACTCACAACCAGCGTCACACTCTCCCTATTATCTACTTCATCCTGACCCCAACACCAGACTCCAATTAAGATTTGGTTCCTTCTGTGAGATGAGAGACTAAATGTTGGGATTTTTTTTCAAACTCTTTTAACTTGTCTTTAATGATAAATCAGATTCTCACGAGGTGAAGTGTGTCCATCAGTTCTGTGAGCCATAGTTTCAATGTTGGGACTGTTGGGACGCCATATGCCAGGAAGCATTGCTGTGCCAGTTTTAGTTTCTTTACATATCCCCAGATACATTTATTATTAAAATTGGGTCTGGGTCTATCTGAATGTTCAATATCTTTGATAAGAAAGTGAATACATTAATCCAGTAACCTTGTATTTTGGGACAAAGAGTGAAGCTATATAAGCTATGTAATAAATTACCTTCCTCTGAATTGCATTTTTCATACAAAGGAGAGACCTCTGGAAATATTTTATGCAATTTTTCCTTGGAATAATGTAATCTGTATATGATTTTAAACTGTATTAAACAGAGACATGCATTTATGGAACCCATGTGAATATAAACTAGATTCTCATCCCATATGTAATTTTCTATCAAAGTACTCAATTCTTTTTTTCCCACTCCACTTTTATGTTGATTGTGGTTGGGCGGATTATGCCATGTAATGTATCATATAAATGGGATATTATTTGATCTCACCCTGCAAACCCTTTTAAGTATTCATCCTGCATTCTTAAACTGGAAAGATGTACCTTTACATGATTTCTGACTTGAAAGGACTGAAATATTGATTTTTTTTTTGCTGATGGAAAGATGTTTGCAAATGTCCCATCTATATAAGTCTCCTACACATATCCCCAGTTCTTTCCTGATGTTGAAGGCCCCATCTAAACTGGATGGAAGATAAGAAGGACTTGCTGATATTGGCAACAAAGAAAGAGATCATTTTGAGTTTGATTTGTTTTGATAGCTGTTTCCAGGCCCTTATTGTATTTTGTATTATGGGGTTGTGTTTATAGCATGTTTCGCTAAGAGGAATTGGAGATAAAATGACTCCACCAATAGAGTATGGCACTCAATCCTCTCACTCTATCTCAAGCCTGCTAGGAAGCAGAGCAGTATCATCCAAACAAGATGCAATAGAACAGATGCCTGTAGCCTAGTAATAATATATAATATTAGGTAGTGCAAGTCCTCCATGTGATCTGTACTTACAGAAGTATATTTTCTTTATTCTATGACATTAATAATTCCATAGAAAAGGCAGAATTATTGAGTCTAGCTTTTTTTTTTTAAAGGAAATGGAGAGGAACATTGATATATTTTGGAGGTGATGAAGCAATTGTGGAAACCACTTGCATTGTATAGGTCATGCCCAATAATGAAACTGGAAGTGTCCTCTAGAACTGAATGTTATCTTTAGGTTTGTCTAGTACGGGAAGAAAGTTTGTTTTAAATAGAGAGCTCTCAGATAGATGAGTGTTTCCAATGTTACACAAAAGGGAAGTGATATAAGCCAATCATAATATTCCAGTCTAAGGAAAGCATTTTGTTCTTATTCCTGTTGACCCTATTTACAGAAAAGGTGCTGAATAAATCAACTACAGTTCAAATTGATGGGATGGTGATTTGAGGTTGGGATACATATAACAAAATATAACACACATACGTTATCGTATCATATTAACAGTACACTCATATTGACATCAAACAGCCTCTACAAGTGGCTCCAGAACTAAAGCAAACAGCAAAGGGCTAAGTACGCCCCCCTGCCAAGAGCCTCTACATAGCCTAAACTGGGCAGATAGCATCTGATTTGTGAGATCCTTGCAGTCGGGTTGTTGTACAGTAACTTGATCCAAGAGACGAACTCATCACCCATCTGAAACTTTTCCAGGACTGCACAGATATATGGCCATTCAACTTGATCAAACGCCTTTTTAGCATCTAGACATCTAGTATTAAAAAGTCTTTCTGAATTCTAGGGGAGTGCATGGTATTAAAGAGATGTCTGAAGTTGAGAAAAGAACTCCTTCCAGGGACAGAAAATATTTTTTTGGTCCATGTTCAGTAGAGAGATACTGTATCTTCTGAATCTTTATCTTTATTTTGAATTAGGATCATAATAGCTTCATTCAGTATTTGTAATAATACACCATCTTTTTACACATTATTGGCAGATAGGGGTCTAATAGACCACTAAACTTCCTGTATAACTAATTTTCTAATATATCTGTAACAAATGTTTTCCCTTTTTCAATGAATCAATTGATTTTATTATCCCTTCACTTGTAGTTTCAATATTTAGGGCAGTATGGTCAGAAATTCTTGCATATCCCTTAGATGAGCATTTGACCAAGATGTATACAACCATAAAATTGTTGGAATCTATTTTTTTTTTACGTGAGGTATGGAGATTATCGTTTTCATTTTCTATTTCACATAGCTGCCTTGCCAGTAATTTGTGTGGCTTATCTCAGAACTCAAAGTATTTCTGTAAAGGCTCTACTGGCTTTTGTAGATAGTATTTGATTGAGTTTATACTTGAGTGATGACATTTTGTTGTATTTTTCTGTGGAAGGTAGTTGAGCTTTCTCTACATCCATTTGGCTTATTTGGTTTTCTAATTTTAGTTGTTCAGCTTTGTCACATTTCTTCTGAGAGGATTGAAAAGATGAAATGCCATCCTGTCACACATGCTTTAAGGTTTTCCATAGCAATGTATGAAAGGTTTCTTTATTATCATTTGTTTCAAAAAATGATGTAATTACGCTTCTAGGTACTCACAGAACTTTGGCTTATTGAGAAGTTGAGGGTCAAATCTGCAATTTCTTTGGGGCCCAATTAAGTCAGTTTTTTATTGAAAAGTTGACAGGACAGTGATCAGAGATAATGATGTTATGGTATTTTATATTACAGATAAGAGGTGATATTTTCCCATCTACCAGAAAATAATCAATCCTGAAGTAAACATTATGCGCCCTAGCATGGAATAAATATTCCTCCCCTGTCAGTTTTAAGATCCTCAATGCATCATATAAATTGATATTATCCATATATGTTTTTATGAGACTACTTGCATTAGAATGCTATCTTCTGAGTAAAAGACCTGTCTGAAAATGGGTCCAATACCAAATTAAAATCACTCTCAATATTTAGATTAGTATTTGATATATCTTCTATTAAACCTAAAACCTTCCTAAAAAAGTTCTCAATCATCATACTTTGGCCCGTATATATTTAACAATGTCATTTGAGTGGAGTGCATTTCCCACATAACCATAACATATCTCCCATCATTATCCAGTATTGTAGATTGATGTCTGATCCTTCCAGATCAGTGTGGGGCCCCCCTCTTGCTTTCACCAAAAATTGGGAGTGATATATTTGGTTTATCTATCTACAACTGAGCTTATTGTGAGCATTTTTCAGATGAGTTTCCTGTAAGAAAATCATATCTGCTTGTAGCCTTTAAATCGGATATGACCTTTCCCCTTTTCACTGTTTTATTAATCTCATTCACATTCAATATACAAAAGACTACTTCTCTCCCATTTTTCCCTTTATGCTAACATGCATTACAGATGAATTATGAATCTTTGCAGCCTTGGGTTAAGCAGTCCACCCCAACCCTTGTTCGAGCACAAACATCAACTTAACCAACATCATCGAAACATACACCTATCAGAAGAAACAACAGCATATATACAACCTCCTCGGTACAAGTTATTAATCTCTAACTCCCTTATTCCTGAGGTGGTAGCATTGCAACAAAGCCAGATTAAGAATACAGATATATAGTTTATCTCTTCCTGGATCAGTAAAACAAATGAAATGAGTCCATCTTGATCTTCAACAGCATAGAAAACAAACCACTATCAAGGGAATTGGCTCACTTCTATCGAACTTCACAGTCTTCTCTTATTAAGTCCCAACCACAGGCTTTCATTATTTTCCTTCTGACAACAGAATGAAGTATAAGCACATCATTTTGGGAAATTAAGTGCAAATCACATATTTAAATCAAGCTCAATGCCCGTATTCGTAGTCTAACTCTCTGAAAGGAGAAAGAGAAATAAAATAAAAAGAGAATTAAAAAAGGCGATGAACTTCTTGTAATAGTACAAATGTGTGTCTATGTGTGTGCATATCCACGTCAATGTTTCTTATTCACATTTATTTGTAAATGTGTACTATTGTGCTCCCCTTTCATACAAAAACCTGCCAAATTACATCAAGAGATTCCTTTCAGGGTCCAAACTGCTTTTCCTCACACCGGCGAGAAACACTCGTCCTGTGCCACTGTGAGGTACTCTCAATTTGGCAGGGTAGGAAAGTCCAACTTTCACTCCCAGTAAGTTCCTGGCAGGGGTGAAAGCTACACGGTGCTTAACCACAGCCTGTGGCAGGTGCCAGAATATTTGGATCCGATCGTCTCCATATTTCAAAGTCCAGTTGCCTGTGACTTTCTGCAGTATTTCTTCAAGCGAGTGAGAGTGTTTTGGTGGCCAATGGTCTCCTGGACGTGTCTGCTAGGCTCTGTGATTTCACCAGAGTTTCTGCTAGATCGAGCACATTTTTAAATAACTGCGCCCTAAAGTCTCCCCTCGTTTGCCTATTCTCCTTCCCCTCTATCACCTTGGCATTTTTCAGGTTTTGCCTTCCTCTAGATCCTAGCATTTCTCAGACAGCTGTTTGACTTGATTGCAAAGGTGTTTTACTTTATTTTCCAACTGCACCATGGTGTTTGAGGTGCAAGTAGCCCATTCAGCTATTCCCTTTAATGCTTCATTCCGGGTTTCCATTTGTGCTTTTAAAGTAATGATGGCCGAATCATTTTCCGCTTTCAATGCAGCTATTTTCACTTCTCAAAGTGGTCGTCACATCTGAAATCTTTTCATCAACATTGTATATTTCTGATTTGACCTGGGACAGCTCAGCATGCAAAGTTGCTATTGCGGTTAGAACTTCCTGATTGTCCAAGGTATGTGCATTAATTTCGGGGTTATTTCCCCAACTTTCACCAAAGGACTCTGTTGTTCCCATCTTTGTGTTTCCTCTTTTTGTTGGCATTTTTGGTACTATTGGGTACTTATACAGTTAGTTCTTAATCAAGTAAACTGTCTTTTTTTTAATAATGCGGCTTTAAATGTAATTTGGGAGCTACCAATACACATGTGCTATCTGCTCATCAAAAAACTGGAATTTTTATTCATTCAAATTTAATTTCACTCTGTACATCAAAGCAGTTAGCAATGCTTCTGAATATTGCTTAAAAATAAAATTCTAACTTTGGAATGGTTTTGATCTGAAGAGTTTTTCCGACACATTAGAAAATATGCTGCTGTATCTCACTTTACAGACTATTCGAGTGTCAAACACTTCACAACAGAATGTGTGGTACTATGGTACCTCACTTGTCACTGCCAATGCTTTTTAATTCTGCTTAATTAATGATGGGAAAACACCTTTTTCCTTCATTAATTAAGCAGAATTAAGAAATCCCTGTCACTTTGACAGGATTGACATTAACTTAAGTGAATCTCATGGCTGTTTCCAGGATATCTTTTTTCTTCTTTTTTTAAAAAAAATCAACATTTTTGTAAGCAGACTCAAAGGCAGATTGACTGCGTTGTTTTGATAGTGAGAAATAATGCCCGTCATGAAAGACAGGGAGTGCACGCCCTTCCATCAGGGGTTCTTCTTTCATTATCCAGTCTATTTCCATTTTCCTATTGTACATGCCAAAACTGGTGTTACAATATGCAAACACCTACCATGATAGAAACACAAACAGCACATTGACATCTTATTTTTCTCACTAGACGCTCTTCTTCCTCCTACTCCTCCTTTCGCATAAACTCACCTTTATCATGATTAAAAGAGAGGTAAAAACAATACAGATGTAGATGTCTTAAACAAAAGCTGAGACTGTGTTCCTGAAAACAGTGACAGTATCAGTCATTAAAGCAAAAGCATGAAATCATTGTTTACGTTCAACTGACAAACCCTTATAGCATGCATTCAAATTATGACACTTATACGTTGGAAGTGAAGGTAGAAATGAGGTGACTTTATAGAGCCACAGCAGGAGGGGGTAGGTCATCCACATTTTGGACCTCTAATCTCTAACCTTAACAAGCGTGTTATCCAGTCATCACACAACCATCATTTTACTTTGTCAAAATTGTATTTCACTCTGCACATCAAAGCAGTTAGAAATGCTGCTGAATATTGCTGAAAAATAAAAATCTAACTTTGGCATGGTTTTGATCAGAAGGGTTTTTCACCTACACATTAGAAAATATGCTGCTGTATCTCACTTTTCAGACTATTCAAGTGTCAAATCGACACACTTCACAACAGAATGTGTGGTACTATAGCACCTCACTGTTTTTTAATTATTTTATTTTTTCCTGCATTAATTAGACAGAATTATGAAATATCTGTCACTGTGACAGAACTGAGAGATCTTAAAAATAGACAATTATATCACCTACAATATCACCTTCTATCAAGTGAATTTCATGGTTGTTTCCAGGACATCATTAAAAGAAAATCACTGTTTCTGTGAGCAGACTCAAAAGGCAGATTGACTGGGTTGTTTTTATAGTGAGAAGTGATGCCTGGCAGGAAAGACAAGGAGTGCACACCCTTGTTATAATATGCATAACCACCATAGAGCACAAATAGCACATTGACAACTTATTTTTCTTGTCAGACACTATTCTTCCTCTTACTTCTCCTTTCATAAATTCAGGTTTAACGTGATTAAAAGACAGGTAAAAACAATACATATATAGATCTGTCTTCCTAAAAACAATGACAGCATCAGTAATTTCAATCATCCATTAATATTATGACGCTTATACATTTGGAGTAAAGGCAGATATGGTGTGATGTTATAGAGCAGGGCAAGGTTAGTCAAAACCAGTGGCGGCTGGTGACAAAAATGTTTGGGGGGGCGCAGTTTGATGGTTGGTGGTCCTAGGGTTAGTGTCAAATAAGCCGTAGCACCACTTCATACCACAGCAAAAAAATAAAAATAAGAAATGAAAACTAATCTAAAAACAACACAACGCACTATAATGTCCCCTGGTTTGTCCCAGTATGGAATCTCAGACCCACAGAGAGAGGAATAAAAAATTATAACTAGACATGATAAAATGCCCATTTCACTCACATCACTTAAAGATACCAGCAGTTAAAGCAGAGTTACCAATAAGGTAATATGCTTAAAAAGAGACACCACCTATATTTTAGTTATTGTGTCTTCAGTCCTGATTTCACTGTAATCTGTTAGTTGTTGCAATACCTAAACATGACAATAGATGGCGCATTAAGCACTATACACTGCTGTGATTAAGCATAATTTATTTAACTTATTTTAATAATGAAATGTACCCCAAATCAACTGTAATAGTCGAAATTACTTCCATCATTTCTTATCCTGCATTTATGCATTTTAGTTTTTTACACTTCATAGTTATGTCTTTTATAAAGTATTTTTTAACACTTTACAATATTAATAACAGCAATGCAGCTACTACCTGATCTTTTATATGTCCTGTTGGAGCTGCTGGATGCACCCACTGACTGAATCTATGTTCCTCTTCTGGAGCTTGGCATAGCAGAGGTCTACATGTGGCCAGATGTGGTGAAACAGCTGCAGAAAGAGCTCAGCAATGCTAAGTCTGCTAAAAAACAACTTAGCTCCATGCTATTGTCTCAATGGCTGCAGCTTTCTGTTTGATTTTTTTCAGAGAGATGTTTTAGGTCTCGTTCCCCTGTCGTTGTCCACAACGTTTCGGTGCTGACACTTTGAAACAGCAAACAGATTAAGCAATGAAAGGAATAACTCACACTGCATCCAGCTAGCCAGCTCCGTTTATCATAACAGCAGCAGGAGAAACTCTCAGCTCCTCCATCACCTGCTGCTGCTTTATCCTCTTTCTCTCTTCTAGTGAAAGTCTTGTGAAATTATGTTTTTGTAGAGAAATTACAAAATAATCTTCTTTAATTTCCGCGGCTCCACTTTAACGTCATCTCCTGAAACTACCGTCAGCATGAGTTTGGGTGACAGCAGCTGACGGGAGGGCGTGAATGACAGCCGGAACTGTCCAATCACAGTAGATTAAAAAACATGAAACAACAACAATTCGCTGCCAATAAAAGTGGGCGTGTCCGGGGCGCACTGAGCTGCGCCCCGTGGGAAACGTGACGCAGGCCAATGAGAGAGCAGCCTCAGGTCATGTGCTTGTCAAAAGTTTGAGGGCTTGCATTGACTCCCATTAGGCCGGCGCCCCGCATACAGGAAGTACATATAGAAATGAATAAAATACAATTTATTTTTTATTTATAATGAATGCTGACAGGTGCTGAGAGACTAACAGGCGCATTTTACAAGCAAATACTTTTTATTTCATAATGATTTAGCTTTATCTAATTAATTTATATTTAATATGTTTAAGTAGACTTTCTCTAGATTATTAGATGGGGCGGCGCCCCAGCGCCCCGCATTGACCAGCCGCCACTGGTCAAAACTTTGAACACACCGCCTTTACAAAGTTTTAACCTGTTTTTGTGCTTTAACCAAACTAAATCTTAAAAAATTGACCTATTATGCTCATTTCCAGCTCTATATTTTTATTCTGGGACTGTGCTAGACTAGCTTTGCATGATTCACAACTCCTTATTTATCTTATACTGGCCCTTATGCAGCCCCTCAGTTCAGCCTCTGTCTATTACCAGGCTGTTGTAGCTCCTGTCTTTTTAAGGCCCCCCTCTTGATGAGCCCACTCTGTTCTGATTGGCCAGCTTTCCAGAGAAGACATGTTAATTTATTGAAGTAAATAGTTTACAAGAAATTAATCATGTTCCTCACTAAATTAGCACAGCTTCGTCAGCACAAAAAACAAGTCGATACAATACAACCATATATAGAAATCCGTCACAGCCTGCAGCCGCTGCTTTTTGCTCACTGGCACTACTTCTACATATTTTTACTTCATTTTTCGACACTTTTAATATAAACATCCAACATTGTAACATTATACATATGAGGGAAAATAGGGGAAAAGCATGATAGGTCCTCTTTAATCTTAGCTGTTTAAGATGAGGAAATATTTTGATTTTAGGAAATATTTTGATTTTTCATCTGTGATACAACCGTTTTAAAAGGCACATACAGAAGTCTTATATTATTTTCTACAGCCAGAGCTGTTGATAGACATAGACAGAAGCACTGCTTTAACCATACTAATTTCTGCGCTACCATGCAGTCCAGATGGCAAATCAGAGACCCCATAAAAAACATTAACTTTAACAACACCACCGCAAGCAGCTGAGAGCTACTGCACTACACCAGTTGGTACATTAACAGCCGTGAATCAAGTGGAGCAATGTCGGTCTCTGAGTGGTCTTCAAACAGAGCGTCGTTTTAATGGGATCCTAGGGGCCCTACATATCAAGGCTGGAGGTCGTACAGGGAAACGCCTGTTTCTCTAGGAAATAATGAGGTCATTCGGTGTATAATGAGGCAACTGATGTGGCGAGGGAGGGGTAGTAAGACACAAGGGATTTCAGGCTCTACTCAACATCAATTTGTCGAAACAGGTTTTGGATTGCTATTTCTTTTCTTGTGTTTTCTCCCCGTGCTCTCTTCTTCCTCCTCCTCCTCCTACTGTCTTAAACACGCTGTAATTTTGTCGTGTCATCAGTACCAGCAGGGTGTGACATCCCGCTGCTTTTAATCATTCTCAATCAGGAGGGACTGTCTCTCTCTCTCCGTCTCTTTCTCCATGTCTCTCGCTCTTTCTCTCTGCAGGAGACAGACAAAATGGAGAAGAATGAAACATGTGCGTAACCTTTTCAAGGACAGCAGTGAGGATGGGCCGTCCGGCTCGAAAGCACTTTAGGAAAAGAAAACCACTGGTGCGGTTAATACAGAAAAGAAGAAGAGAGGGAAAATAGATGAGGGGGCCTGAAAGCCGACTATGATGACTTCTATATATAGCCGCTGCAGTGCGTGGTGAAGGCCTGCATCGCTAAGACGGCATGCTCTTCCAGCTAAAGGGATTTCACAGAGAATATGTGTGTGTCAGAGTGTGTGTATGCACGCATGTATCTGCATGTGTGCATGTGTTTATTAGGACCAGAGATTACACTGAGCGGTGCTGCCGACAAGAGGAGAGGAAGAGAGGAGGAGGAGGAGGAGGAGAAGAAGAGAGCTGTGTTGCTGCAGGAGATGTGGCGTCCTTAATTACAAAGCAAACAACCAGGCCTTCTCCCTTACAGGATAAATGCTTATGTATTTCTCTGAAGGGCTATTATTACAAAACTTTTCTACTCAGCAATTTCTAATAATTAAATGTTACAAAGACCTATTTTCCTTGTCCGGATTGTATGGATTTTTTTTTAGGTTGTGTATTATTCAGCAAAGGCGACATCTTTTATTCTTCCAAGGTTGGTTTGTGGAAAGAACTCAGGCTGCAAATTATCTACATAATAAATGTGAGATATAACACGTTCAGACCACTACAGAATAGTGAGTAATATTGCTATTATGAAATTGCATGCATAAAGTACTACTTAACCTGTTTAAGGACACTGTCCCACCCGTGGGATATTTTATACTCTATACTTTGGTCCAAGATCACTTATACTCATTCTCACTTTTTGGTTGTGAATTTTAAAGAGTTGCTTTTCAAATGAGATCACAGAACGGAACGAACAGTAACCTTTTCATTTTGGGTACATTATTTTCAGGCTTGTGCACAAAAATAGGGCTGCCTGGTAAGAGGTTAACACTTCTTTTAGATGTGTAAAGAGCTTCATATTTTTGTGAAAATCAGTATGCAACATGTATTATTCATACATTAGGAACTTGGTTTAAAATGATAGATCCAAATTCATCTTCACTTCTCAATCAAGGTTTACTATTTGATTCTATGTTTAAGCATGCATATTCCATGATATTAGATATTTTTGCATACGTTTTGACAAAGCTTTCAGGCTCATTCACTTTGAAACAGCATACAAACCATTTCTTTTTAATCCAAACATGAAATGGTTAGAAGTGAGTTCCTGTAGGGATATAGGATATAAACTGCACGAGCTCTGCTTTCAACTACCGTGATTTCTGTTTTCCTTCCCAAATTAAAACTTACGACCAAGCTGACACACTGGTAACACTGCATCCACCCTGTCAGTCACCTCCAGTTGTGAGGAATTGAGGATTGACTGAAAGCAAAGACACCAATATACCCCAGGATTGTCTCATTTAACATTTCATTTTTAATGCACTTTTCATTCATAGTGAAACTCAAAGTGCTAAAGTATTAATAACATAGAACACAATAATGAGTTAAGATGAAAAACCCTTCCTGAATAGAGAGGTTTTTAAGCCTTCTTAAAAGAGTCTAGGGTCTGTGCTGTCCTCAGATGGTTAGGAAAGCTGCTCCACAGAAGGCTTGATCCCCCATGGTGCGGAGCTTGATACTGGGGGCCTGGAGGAGAGAGCTGCCGGCAGATCTCAGGGTGCGGTTGAAGGTTTGTAGTGTGATCAGTTTCTGTAGGTAGGGAGTCCTGCTGGTGTCCGTTTTTTTTTTTTTTAAACTACACTTCCACCAGGATGTAGAAATGTGATGGATATGAGAAGTGAATTTTACACTATAAAAACTGACAACCTGTCTAGTGTTGAATACTACTGAGAAATTTCCTATTTACTGAATTTAAAATATTGATTTTAAAATGGAAAAGTCAGGGAGTCTGCTGGGAGACATGAACAAAAAACAGAATTATCCTTTGAGGAACTGCAACAGCCCCATATTCTCTATGTCCTTTTAATGATTTTAAAGCAAATCATTATTTTATGCTGCAATCTTATTTTTAATGCTCTATTATAGTATTTTATTTCTCTCTCTTTCTATGTTTCTGTACTTTGTTTTTATTATTAGTGTGTGTGTGTGTGTGGGGTGGGGGAGGTATGTATGTGTTGGATGATTGGGTTTTATTTTTATTTCTCAAATTCCATGTTTTTTTCAATTTTTTCTGTTAAATGTTTCTTTTATGTAAAGCACATTGAGTTGCCACTGTGTATGAAATGCGCTATATAAATAAAACTGCCTTGCCTTGCCTTGCCATCTGTGTGTGTGTGTGTGTGTGTGTGTGTGTGTGTGTGTGTGTGTGTGTGTGTGTGTTTCTTGGTGGAGGACAAGGCAATAACCACAATAACTGCAGTTATTATGAAGACTGTTTGGAGTCCTGAACTTGCTATTAATCTGTGGATCCAGCTCAGACACACCAAACATGTCTGCAGCTTTTGAGTTTTCGTCCAGCTTTTTAGTGAGTAAAAAAAATGATTTACACTCTGTGTTTGTACAGATTTTACAATGTGCCACTTTTCCTGGTCAGCTATTATTTACAATGCAATTTAAGATTAATGTTTTTCTTCATGGTAGATCATATCTATGCTTGCCAAGGGGGAACAAAAGGGCTCAGGTATTTCACTACTTATTTTAATAAGAAAAACATCTCCATTATCTCTCATAGTGACTGTAAGTGGCGATGGAAGTAAATAAATGATTCCTGATTGTGAAATAATGAGTATGCCACTTGCTGCTTGGCAGCCAGCTGCTGCTGTCAGCAGGTTTTGAATCACTGTGAAAAGCAGTGGAACGAGGGAATAATGGGAGTTATTAAAATTGGTATAAAGAGATTATCAACATCCACCTATCAAACACTTCACTTGATGTAAGGAGATTAGCAGATAGGAGAGACGTCCACTTGACACATGAGTTCATTATGGTCAGAGTTGATGTTATTAGTGGATTAATAAGGTTATATTCTCTGGGATCACAGCCACAGGTGTGAATGACAAGGAGACATCCACTGTCTCAAAGTGAAGAACTGGATTTGCCGCAATACAAATAGAAAAAATACTTTGTGTGATTTCAATTCAAGGCGCTGACAGAGACAACTTCTGATGTAGAATCATTGGTTCAGTGTTAAAACATACACGTTCACTCACAAAAAAAAAAAAGGGATAACATTCCCAAGTAGGCCTGGGTTTAATTGATCGCCATAATTTACATTATTACAGTTAAGGCAGCTTTTCCACCACAGCTCAATGTGTAATGCACAACTAGTCTAAAGTTTGTTAAGTTTTAACAGAACACATGATGCCACTACCAGAACCACTAGTGATTCAACTGTGTATTATAAATATATTATGAATCAATTTTATGTATCCACCTGACAAGGCATGTAGCATTGGCTAAAATATTGGCTAGGAAAGGATGTAGAGCCTTGTTGAAGGACACTTCAGGCACTTATCTGCTTACCGACACAAGGTCTCAATCCCAGAATCTCCAGTTAAAGGTTAGTCTCCAGGCTGATTATGCAACCCAGAGGCACCTGTGCAAACGTGTGTGTATTTGTGTGAAGTTTGGATGAGGCATGTTTCACTAGGGTTTCATAGTACCAGCCTTCAGTTAATGGTGTCTCACCATCATGGGTATGAATTCCAACTACTTGTGTTTTTGTTTTTTTACTTTTTATAGACTGTGTCATGTTCAAAGATTAGTGGTGAAGCATTTGAGGATGATGGGAATTACAAGCATTTGATGGTTTGGATGGAAACTTGGAACATAATGTTGCCTACAAGATCAAATATGGAAATATAACTTAATCAGGTCAGCGTTTCTCTTTGTTTAGTACTTTGATTTACCTGAAAAACTCCTGCATTTATATGGTGCCTTTAAAGTTTTCACTCAATCACACACACATTCATACACTGATGTCAGAGGCTGCCATGCAAGGTGCCAACCAACTCATCAGGAGACCTAATCTACTACTCATTCACACACTCACACGCCAATGGCACAGCCTTCGGGAGCAATTTGTGTCTCAGGGCGCACTCACACTAGGGCCAGTTGTTCCGTACCGTGCTGAAGCATGAATGCCCCCCCCTCCCCTGTCCCCCGCTGGCCCGCACTCACATTACCTCAAACCCAAGTGTACTCAAGCACAGTTGCCTCCGACACATACGTTGCGCAAAAACATAGGCAGACAGTTTACTCTCATAAAACATGCACAGGTGTGGGCCGACAGCAGGCGAACACACACCTGTGTATAAAACACAGCCGATCAGTTAACACAACACACTATGATTAAAAAGTGCAAGCATTTTCTTCTGAGTCATGCCTGTGTAGTATGCAGTACTACAGATACTTGTGTAAAAAAGACTCTAGTAAAAGCAGACGTACTGATTCAACTCTTTACTCCAGTAAAAGTAAGACTTAGTTTAACTGAATGACTAAAATGTCTTATTTTCGGGAAACATATTAATCCCTAGTGCGCATGCGTGACCAAGTGTACCGTGCCTAAGCACACCTCTTCCAACCATACTGGGCCAGGGAAGTGTACCGTACTCAAGCACGGTACATTTGCACTCACACTAGCTAAATAATCCGGATTTTAGGGGGCAAACGTGCTTGGGCATGGTACGATTGCCTAGTGTGAATGCGCCCTCAGTATCTTGCCCAAGGACACTTCGACATGCGGACTGGAGGAGCCAGTGAATAAATCGCAGATTTTCCATTTACCTCCTGAGCCACAGCCATCTCTGCATAGCACTCATTAGTAAATGTTATTGTGCTAACAGGCTAATCTAAAATGTTAAAACCTGCTAAACATCGGCATGTTAGTACTGTCGCTGTGGCCATATTAGTATGCTGATGATAGCATTTAGCTCTTGCACCTGTCACCTTTTCTAACTTTTGTTTTCTTATTTAGTCATGAATGTTTAATGTGATTGAGGACAAATCACTAGCACTCATTTGGCCGACCAGTTATCTAGAGAATAGGAATCAATATGTGCAAATGAATCATGTTGAATTAAAACTATTTTAAGGTTAAGTGGGGGATTCCCCAAGGTTCAGTGTTGTTATATTAATAATATATGTGAGGTTTCTAAAACACTAAAAACAGTTTTATCTTAAAATGTACTTGCTGGGGGGATAACTTGGAACAACTTTTAGAGACCGTAGTAAATGAAGTAAAAGTGTGTCTGGAATTAAAAGAAAACACAGATCCAGTGTGTGTGTGTGTGTGTGTGTGTGTGAATATATATACATACATGCATATTTTGTTATTTTAACTCAAAACAACAAAATACATAAACATAAACTAAAACTAACCTAAATTAAAAACCCAAAATGAGGTTTAGACCAAAGAATTAGGATTGGGTGAGGTTAATAAACAAAATTAGACTTCAAATTAGGGGTTAGGAAAATCAATCTAGTCAATAAAACACCCCCTGAGTGCAGTAGTGAACATTTTTATTTGTTTTGCATCTAAATGTATCCTTACATGAGGGTATACTTCCTGTGCTTTCATCTTGTACATGCACGTGTGTGAGTCTCAGGTCGGTGCTGTGAGTTTGTGGGCGCCAGACCAGAGTTACTGAGAGCGGTTAATGAGAGAGTTGGCAGAGTTATTAGCTGATCGCTGTAAGTCAGTTATCTGTGTTAGAGAGGATTAGGTTCCACACCTCTTGCACAACCTCACTGGAGCCAGGAGCTCAGTCTAAGGGAAGCTCATTAGATTTAAATATGGTTGTCTAGAGCAAATAGTGGACAAGATGGATGTAAACTGCTATTGTGATGATGGTGTAATTCAGACGGTCAAGCATGAGTGTGTGTGTGTCTGAGTGTAGTGCATGTCTTTGTGGTGCGCATTAAAATGAAAAATGTAGATGTACTTCGCCTAATCACCGCTTCACATTCAAATTTGATTATCTGCTGTAACAAGATGTTATTCACTGAAAGAGATAAACATAAGGTGTCAGGAGACTAATTTTGGCAAAGCCCACTGACAGTTTATTGTCATTCAGTTTACTTAGGAAGAAAAAAAAAACTTTCATTTACAGCGCATAGTTGTTATAGTAGACTGTCACTCAAATAAAGCAACACATACTGTGTGTAAACAGGATGCCACTCGACGCCTTATGTGATGCCGTTTTGACAGATTGCTGATTGCAAAATCCATCTTCTTTCAAATCATGTAGTCGGACGTAAAACCTGAACACATTTGTCAGCATTTGAAGAGGACTGATTAAAAGGATGAGGTGTTAAGGTGTTCTTAGAATATGGTGTCTCAAAAAGAGAAAAGCTGGTAAACCTAAATGCAGGAGACGGCAGGCAGACAGGATCCAAAGGAGAACTATTTATTGAAAAATCAACAGAAACCGTGACACAGGAAAAGGCAAACTGAGCAGCCGAATCAACCAGGACTGAAATGGAAACTGAGCTTAAATACTAGCTGAACTAACGAGGTGATGAGGTGCAGGTGGGGAAATGGGCAGAGAAACTCAGGTGAAGGGAATGAGGTGAAGAAACAGGAGGGCAGAAAAGGAGCTGAATGGCTGGGGAAAACACTGGGAACCGAGCAGGACTAATGAGGCGGATGCAGGGCAGGAGTAGAGGGAAAAAGCAGGCTGAGGAGGAGAGTGGGACGCTAGGGAAAACACACCAAAAAAAACCACAACAGGCAATAACTGTAAATAAAAAAATTAAAAAAAAGAACCAAACTTAATCCATGAGTAAAATTAAAGTTTAATGTAATCATGAACAAAATCTTCCAGGAATCACGTGAATATAGCTTAAAGTGCTCAAATCACAACGAGCAAACCCAGCGAATAAACTACAGCATAAATTGCTAAACTCAAAACATTTAATATAATCTACAATTTATCTGTCCTTCTCCCTTTCAGCCCACTCTAAACAAACAGGGAAAAAAGTCTTAGGGCAACTGGTGCAGAATGACAACCAAGGAACATAGAGCCAGACTGTGACAGGATCATTTTAGTTTTTATGAAAAAACAATGAAACTTTCAGCAGCGATGTCTATGAAACAATAGACACAGTAGGTTTGCTACAGCAGACTCTTATTAAAATAGAGTATGTGACAGTAACTGTGATGAAGGAGAATGGAGCAAATATTTATTTTAGAAGAAACTATAACCAGGGCTGGAGGAACTCCAACCCACAATGACTTTTTTGGAGTTTTAGTTATGCCTTTAGAGGTTACCATGTACTTAGCCATCATAGCAATGTGTCAACAATGAATGTTATTTTGGTGGTTAAGAAGACACTAAATGGATCTCTTTGGCTTCTGGTGTGTTTTTTCTACAATTTATGATGCTGATGGTGATCGCTTATAGTACAATATAAGGACAGTATTAACCATTATGTTAAAGTTAGGGTCATTTATCTGTTTCTTTCCGATAACACACATTAAACAATGTGTGACCCCCTCGGCTCACTGCATTCATCTCTTTGTCACAGTGAACAAAAGAATGTAAAGATCTTTTATTTAGCTACAGTTCTCCAGTTGATCCAAAATAATAGCAACCCTAACTTTCATAACTGTTTTATGAACTGGAGTCACCTGGATATTTTTGTTATGTTGCTCACATCGGTCAAGGCACTTTTTTCAGTTAACTGGTTCAGTTTTTCTTTTAAAAGTTACTTAGTGTGCTTTCATATGCTAGCAGTGTCATAAAAATGCATAATTTCACCATGAAACAACCTTGTCATGAGGAACCCTGAAGAGTAAATAAGAAAGTGGAGGCAGACCAAGACCAGGCAAGTTTTAATAGCCACATGAGACCACCTGTGACAAGTCTGCAGTAGCTCCTCCATCACTGCTCACTCCTGGCTCTGCTGTTAGCGATATTTGCCGGCCAGCAGCCAGAGGAAGGAACTTGGTGCTCAGCTTGCCTCAAAAGCTCCACAAGATTTAGGAGAAGCAGTACTCCTAGCTGCAAATATTCTCCTATTTAAGATAAATATGAACTGTGTAGTCTCTCAATTAGAACTTGTTTTTATTGTCAGTTTTTCTACCATCAGAAGTGTTTGGAGTAGGCGAAATTGGCTCCCACATGTAACTTGCAGTCATGAATTACTACTTATTAGGCACCGCAACTAGTTCCAGCAAGAAAATATCTCTGGCACTGCGTGGGAGTGCAGCAACATCATGGAGGCTGTGGCTCAGACTGGGTCGTCCATTAATCGCAGGTTGGCATCACCATGCGGGTTCCTCTTGTCCACATGATGAATTGTCCTTGAGATTCCCAAGTTGCTTCCAATGGTCAGTGCCTTGCATGGTTGTTCACTGCCATTGGTGTGTGTGGAGGTAAATTGTGAAATACTTTGGATAAAAAGCTAAAGTGCTTTTTTTTTTTTTCTTTAAAAAAAATGTGTCAATCAATTACTAACTGACCAAGCGGCTCCATTGTCAGTCAGTAATTGAGTTTGGCAATGAGAAAAGGATCCAGGAGAATACACCATTCTTTGAGAATGAAGCAGAGGACAGGATTTTTATCTCCTAGAGTCTAAGGTTGAGGAAGGCTGATTTATTGTTAAGGATTGTTGGTAAAGACGTTATTTGATATGTGATATGTTCTGCTCTCATACTAAGGCCTGCTACGATGAAGAATATACACTTAATCAGAAAGAGATGGACATGTCCTGCAGTGATAGGTTACTATATAAAAAAAGACCTTCTGCCAGTCGTTACATAACGCAGTGGTGAATCAGGGAGATGATGACAAACACACAATGCTGGGGACAATGGTTGTGCTTGAAGCTCTCTCTCTCTCTCTCTCTCTCTCTCTCTCTCTCTCTCTCTCTCTCTCTCTCTCTCTCTCTCTCTCTCTCTCTCTCTCTCTCTCTGCAACTCTTCCTCTTTGTGTTTCTCACTTGGTATATCTCTTTCTCCCACACAATATCTCCCCTCCGGACTTTTTCTCCTGATCTCCTTCTTCTTTTTCTCACTCTTTACACTCCCTGTCACTTTCTCTGCCCTTCTTCCCCTCTATCTACCTGCAGTGCATAAAAAAGAGAAAAAACCCCACCTTATCTCGTAATTATGTGTTACTATCTCATAATCACAATAAAACATCTCTTAATTACAAGAAAAGAACTCATTATTACGAGATCAGGATCTTATATGAGATTTGTACAAGATTAGGAGAACTACTGCACGACCACGGAAAGTTATCAGCATGGTTAGCTTGATACTTCCAATGTATAGGTTATAAGTTAATGAACATTTTGTTGCTAGGAGACTTTAGGTTTACAGATAACAGTGTGACGACTATGCTTTTTATTACCTTGATTGGTTGACGTGTCATTGGTGTCACCTCTGTAGGCAATTAACTTTAGCTAACAGGCATGATTGAGTTGATAAGTTAACATAAGCTTATAGCCTAGGTAACAAGGGAGAATTATTGATGTAACCTGTAAATGTTATGCATTTTTCAAGTGTTCTGTCACTGCAGTGGGAAACTGAGGAAATGGCAGAGCAAACACCACATTACCAACGTAACGATGATCTGTGGAATTTTCTTTGAAAGCAACAAGACACAGTAATTCTACTTTCGTCGCACAAAACATATTTCCCTGGAAATTATTATGTAGGATAACTAAGGTGTTAGTCATTATAGGCAGTCAGAACTAAAGAGCAGACAAAAAAACACTGAACTACTTAAGTGGCCTATGAAGAATTATAAAGTCATAAATTAGGCATTAATTAGGTTCTACTTGTGTTGGATTTGAAGATATCCAGGAGCTTTAAATCTGTGGACTAAAAGTATCTGGCTGTGTAAGACCTATTAGCCTTTGTAGTCTGCAAGATAAATTAAAGTTTCTTAATGTGAAGGAAGATTTGGAGCTGTAAAAAAAAGGGCTTTCCTGAACAACTGGAATTCTTCTACAGGTTTACAAAGACTATTGCATAACTACTTACACAAAGAAGCACTAATTACACCCAGACTGTTTAGTTTTGCAACTGATTTGCCTTTTGTTTCTCTTTTTGTTAAAGAACATAATAATTATTCAGTAAGAAAATATAAAATGTTTTTGTTCAAAGTAAATTAGTAATATGTCATTGTATCTTATCTAGGATTAATATTTATTGTTGGCAGTGGCAATTTATATGTAAAAAAAAAAAATGGTGGGGCACCAACCACTTCAATAGACAGGCTACATACCAGAAAAATTCCAGCTCTTGCTACTGATGTTTTTAACGTGTCTTGGATCCATGCTTCTAGCAGGTCTTATATACACAAGAAGAGAGTATGTTGTATGAATGAGTGAGAGAGAGAGTGTGTGTCCATGAACATAAGCAGACACAACCAAGAAGAAATTAGCTTACGGGGCAATAATTGAATAGCAAAGAGCGAAACACAACTTAAGGCCACAATAAAGTGCACAGACAACTTTTTAGGGGTACCAATTCAACCTGTGACAACAACTTAAATAGATTATCCTGGATTCACTGACAAT
The DNA here is from genome assembly GCF_963691925.1 of Scomber scombrus. Lineage (NCBI taxonomy): Eukaryota > Metazoa > Chordata > Actinopteri > Scombriformes > Scombridae > Scomber > Scomber scombrus. The sequence continues at coordinate 8,942,343 of NC_084986.1, forward strand.
CATCACCATCTATATCAATCAATCCAGGACAACAATATAGCCAATACACAGACCAGCACCACAAAGGCAGGATGATAAAATATGCTTTCACTCACCAAAGCTGACGGCTCTGTTGAAAAGAAAGGTGACAGGGCAGCTCTTCCTCAGGGTAAACTTCTCGATTACTTTCGGATGAAGTCCTGTAGCTGCTGAATCAGCTGCTTTTCGATGGGCATTGCAAGTGAAAGTTTTTATCCTCTTCAAGGTGGAAAAGTTCCTGTTTGACTCAGATGTTGTCATAGAAATATTTTTTTCAGCAGAGTGACCGCCTCAGCATAAGCCTCCCAAGTTGTTAAAGTCTGTGTAAAGTAAGAATAAATATGTGTTTTAAGTTTGACATACCACAGAAAAGTGTGTTGTTAACCACCCTGCCAAATTTGAATGATTAAAAAAAACGCCAAATATATGAAATTAGGCTTCAAAGTTGTGTAAAAACCAGCCTTTTTCTCTGCTCCCAAAAGCTGTGGGAGTGCCCGCCGAGTTCGCTGAAACCCCGCCCCCTACCAAGTGTCACCTATCAATCAAAGTCACCACCTCTACCAGAAACATGGACGCTATGTCTGAGAGCTTTCTGCCGCTAGCTCAGCTGCTAGCTCGGCGGCTAACTCAGCTAACTGGCTAACTGTAGACTGTAGTAATAGTAGTAGTAGTAGTGTGCGCTGAATGTATTTTTACCTACAGCAGCAGGGGCGGGTTTATGCCAATTTTCAGACCTGCCCACTAAATCCTGAACACAGAAATCTTGAAACACAGTTTGTGAAGCCTAGCTCCACAATTCTTTTTTAGAAATACATTTATGACCTATTTAATGTGTTAAGAAGAAAATGTCTGAATTCACTTTACACAGCCTTTAACATGGATGTATTGGGCTGTCTTACAAGTATGATGCTCAGTGTGGCGGTATAGGGTGGTTAGCTTGAACTTTTCCTGTTTCCTACAGGCCACAGTTCCACAGTACAGTCAAGCTCAATTGTAGGGAATGACAGGACAAATTGTGGGAAGAGCGAGCAAACCAGTTTTGCAGCGATGAGATGGTCACCCACTGAAAAACCTCTGTTCTGCCTGTGCTTCATGGACACATAGTTTCATAAACAAATCTGAATATTCTGAGTCTACACTGCTGTTTCACATTTTCCACACAGCTTAATACATGTGATGATCCGACTGAGCGCATACCTGTTTTCCTCTACTTAGTCGTTCAATTGAGCATCTGTATGCACTGTCAATTTGGACAGCGACGTTTACTTTTCTGAGTAAGTTAACCATAGTTTCACAGCATTGTGACTCCCGTTGCTCTTGTGTTTTGTAATCTTCTCAGAAGATGTTTGAAATCTTTGTGACCCCGTCCTCGACCAAATAACATTACCATCTCCACCAAAATACAGATCCGGAAAACAGCTGACGGCTATAGGTCATGACAGGTCCCTGGTACTTGAAAGATTATTGTGCATACCAAACGACTGTAGGTTCGGTGGTTCGATTTCAATACGTGACCTCTGTTGTCCTAGCCCTTATTTCCTGTTTGCCTCCTAACTATTCTTTACACATACACATCCATGTGTCTGCCCCACTTGTCAGCGTTTTGTGTGACATACACTAAATGTGATTGCAGTCTGAGTATGCATATTCATAATTAGCCTATTCATAGATAATAAATTATAGAAGATAAACATTGAAAATGTATAACATCATAATTTGTTTGCACTGTTTTTTTCTTTTTGGTGTCCCACATGATGTCAACCTAATGACCAGACACCAGTGCTTTGTGAAATGACAATGTTAAAAAAAAAAAAGCTTTTGAAAAGTCATCTTTACAACATTGTATTGTATTACAGTATATACTCTGCTACAAACAAACTGGCACTTCATTTAAAGCTAGCTCTGCTCATTTGTAATGTTTCTTTACAGATCAACACATCACTTATCAGAGAAATAGAGGATGCCTAACTTGGATGCTACGTTATATACCAGTGTATGGGGACAGGATTGCTACAAGGCGGTACTGTCTGGACAAACAAAAACAAAAAGAAGACAATATTTCAAATATGTCCCTTCTTGAAAAACTGCAAAAGGAAATGAGGACAGCAACAGCGAGCCATTGTAAGGAATATGAACAGGAACTCTGGCCCAAAAAAAGCAAGCTTTGATCAATCTAAAAACGCTCAAAGAGTACATGAAAAATTGAGATGGGGTGGATCCATGAGGTAAAACAAGTGAGAAAGCACTCTTGTGGGGGTAACAGTACTTCAACCAAAAATAACTTTATGTCTCATGCAAAAGAGCTGTTTTGTCCACATGAATTTGTACTTGATGAAAGCATCCCTGTTAGTGAGTCAGTCACACTGTCAGAATATAGGATTTTACGGTTTTACCAGAGCACAACATGTCATGTAGACAAATTTGAAATCAGAAATGGACAGCAAGATGGACAGACATGGTGATGCTATAGGAGAGAGGAAGAGACAGACTGATTATTCTGATCAGCACCAGAAGAAGCCAGTTAGTGTAAATAAATCACAGTCAGAACCATCTAGTGCAGTTGAAGGATGTAATCATGGGAGCTCCAGCACCCATTCAGCTGTTGTTGACATAACTGATCTTACCTCCTGTGTTGGTAAGGGGGCCTAGCAGCTGTATCTGCTGTATCTATGACTGCTGACACTATTCCATTTTCACTCCAACAGAGGACGTCATCAGTGTTGCCCCCTCCACGTCCACTCCTGTCTCAGAGGACCATGTTGAACATCTTGACCATTTGATGTAGACTATAAGTGATTTACGGTGGTATCAAACTTCACTGAGTAAATCTGTGTGAAGAAATGATTTGTCAGTTCAAAAATGAGTTGATTCTTAACTACCAGTTAAAGTATGGCTTCATTAATGAAAAGGGCAAAGATGCAGATGGTGTGTGATTGTGTGGTAGAGGGGGCAGAAATGAGAGAGCCATCCCCTGTCACCAAAACAGTAGGAGGAAGAATCAAAGACCATGGGAAGAATACTGGCCAAGGGATTTCTGGACAAAGGATACTTTCCGTTGTGTTATTCAATATACTGAATTGACTAGGAGTGAACATTGTTCCATAACAAGGCCCTCCTTCAATTAGCACACAAGCAAATAATTCAGCAACCAATTGTACGCCCTCGATAGCATGTCAGCAGTTGCAGGACAATACCTGAGGACCACCATAACCACAACTGCAAAACATACAGGTCATGTATGAAGATGAAAAACCGACTTCCGGTAAAGTGCTGATGCTGATTGAATCAAGTCCAGTGACTCCAGCTTGTGATAGGCTCCAATATCACCGTTGTTACAAAAATTGGAGTCATATTTATAGCTTTGGAGGGACTGGCACATCAATCAGTTGCACACACCTGTTTTGGAGTTACCCTGTACAAAAAAACTACCCAGAGCTACATGTGGAGCATACTGACCAGTAACTACTACACTATGGATGTGTAGTAAAAGAATACACATACTGTGAACACTCAAATATTTTAAACCTCAGGCAGGAGTATACTTGAAAATTGCCATTGTGCTTTTTCATCGTTGTTGTTGTTGTTGTTTTTGTACCGGTTACTTCTGGAAGTCGTAGAAATAATAACCATTTAACGTGTAACAAGCCATGCAGAAACCTCCAGGGAAACTCCCTTTTTTGCAGAATGCCATGCAACATTATTTGTTCAAATTGTTAACATTTTTTTTATCTGAAACTATTGCAGTAAGTAATGTACCTGACACACACATAATTACCATAAAATAAAACCCCTTGTGGTTCTCATGTATCAGTAAGCTAATATCTGAGCAATGTAAACAGACTGCTAGGCTTAAAGGCCGTGAAGTTTGCCGACTTCTATTAATCTTATAGTGAATACAGAAGCCAGGTGTCAGTCATGGATGGGTGAAAATAACACAGCATTATAAACAGTGATTGATTTTCCTGTGTGCAGTTCTTTCCGTTAGAAAAGAGCAGTAAATGTAATGCCTGTCGTGTCAATTCACATATTTCTACTGCTCATCGGTATGTCTTTGATGTGCCTTTCAAACACTGATGTGTTAATGTTCTGTGTTGAAATGTTCTTGTGGTGGTGGTTTCATCTAATGTTGCATCACTCGAGAGTTTAAGTAACAGCAGTGCATTCTGTGATTAACTTTTACCTAATTATTGTTCCAAAAATGTCAGATTTTCACACAATGACCCCGTTTACCTCAAGTTCTATTCCAAATTATGAGCAAATGAAATCTCTTATACAAATGATTAAAAATACTGTTCTGGGTGTGACAAATATTATTGTGGTGGGCTGCCCCAATAAAAATGTATGTAATTTCTGACCAATTTAATGCACTGAAGACAGATGAAAGTCCATACACTGTTACTCCCTAGGATGCAGTTTAATGTCAATGAGACATCCATTGGTATTGGTATTGGATGTGTCAATATCAGCAAACTGCATCTAAGGTCAATGTATTCAATTTTAAAATACTATGGCCATAGTTAAGGCAATTCCTGTTTGTGGTTGTTGTAAAATGAGTTAAAATATACTGGCTGCTTTTGGAGTGCCCTGGTGGTCGAGTGGTTATTGTTATTTTACCTGAAGTCTAAACTTAACTGCATTCACCAAAATGTCAGATAATTGATATTAGTCTTCACCATTTGCAGTTTAGTCTAGTGTGCTGAACATTATTGTATGTGATTTGTAACTTTCAAGATGAAATCCACGTTAGAGTGTTTGAACCTCAGGTGAAGTGGTTCACAAGTATTTGTCACAGGTTGCAGAGCACGTGGACCCAAATACAGAGACCGTAGGCAAAAGCAGGAATGAAGAAAAAAGTCTTTATTCTTGTAAGTGTGGGCAAAAAGCTAGTTGAGCAAAAAAAAAAAGCAGATACAAGACACAACTAAACAGCCAGAACATTGCAAATTTAAACAGAGCAGACGACTCAACAAAGACTGAACTGAAAACTGGGCTTACATACAAACTAAACTAAACAGACAACACGGAACAGGTGGCACAACACAAGGGCAGGCTGGGAGCTGATTGACTGGAGAAAACACTGGGAGCATGTCTGGGCTAACGAGGATAATGTAGGGCGGTTGTGAAGGAGGGAAAGTGTGGAGGGATAAGCAGAACAGAGACAGAAACACCCACTACAAACACAAAGACAGACTGGAAGGACAGAAAACAGAACAACTAATAAAAAGCAACAAAAGTAATGTGTTGTCTTTCCAAAAAGCCAACTCAACATAAGCTCTCTCCCACACAGTCCAGTCTTCACAGAAGGGAGAAAAAGCTGAGGGAATCTGGTGGACAATGCCAACTGAAGAAAATAAATACAGACTCTAGGTTCAGTGACAGAATCATAACAGTATTGTTGAAATGCCTAAAAGGCTATAAGTTGTATTTCTTTAGGTTTTTTTTTTACAAAGCCTACAGTGTGTACATACATAATACATAGCTTAAATAATCAAGTCCATGTACACCTGCCCAATGACTTTTAATACAGTTCACAATATGATGACAAAAATAGAAGAGATTTAATACAGGTAAGTTTGCCATTTACCAGCTCAACACATTAATACATTTAGGAGTCTATAGGAATCATTTAGACATATTTAAGGTATTATCAGATAAAAAGTAATACTAATCACTGGCTTCTGTGTCCTACTGTTTTGCAGATCTTCTTTGTGCAGTTCTCCACTGTCTTTGAGGGAACAGCCTTAAACACACTGAAGGACACAGCATTGTGTGTGTTTGTTTGTCTCTTTTAAATGGACCTGGAGTCTAACTAAATAAAGTCTTTATATCATTGTTAAACTCTCGAAATGGGAAGCATAAAAATCTGAATATTATTTGTTTAAAGTTTTATGGTTTTAGGATTGTGGTAAGTTGATTATTCACAAAGGAAAACGCACAATAAAACCAGCAAATCAAAGTCGAACCAAATGCAGAGACGAGCAGGGAACAGGAACAAAACAAAAAAAAAGATTAATTTACCATCTTTTCACATAGAAAGAACTGGCTGACTTGAAACATGAGGCACAAAGGATAACAGTTGCAAACACCTGGATACATTAACGACAATCTGGCAAAGAACTCTTCTTCTTTGTCTTTATACGGTGGTAGCAGAACTATATCAGTCCAAAACTGCCACCCTTTGGTCTGGAATGATCACTGCAATGGCTTACAGACTAATGTGTGCATTAATACAAAATTTAAAAAAACAAATAAAAACTGAAATACTTTTATCCAATCCTGTTTCTCCAAAAAAACATATCTGGTGTTCTTATTTTTGGTGATTTACTCAACATTCTTCTGACAACTGTTGCCTCCTCCCTCCCATTCTTACCCCCTTGTCTCATTTCTCCAACTAATCAATTAAAATAACTGTCCCTCCTTTATTTCATTGCTCCATTGGTCTTGATACACATTCTTGATTTATTTTATTATTACTGCATTGTCTTTGACAGAGAACAGACAGATATAAATATACAAGGGGCTAATGACAGACCAAGACACAACTTGAGTGGGGCAGGCACTGGAAAAGGAGGGAAACACAAGGATTGGTTAACAATGAAAAAAACAATGGTGTGTCAGGCAACAAACAAGTACAAGTCTAAACATCAAACAGGTGTGCAAGGGAAACCCGCCTATGCAAGACTACAGCAACACATGACAAACACAATGTTACGAACATTGGATAATACCAAAGCAAGGATAATAGTAAAGAAAACAAGATCCCTGGGGCCTGCTCTATGAAGCAAGCTCAACATAACCAGGATATATTTCAGTTAGCTGGCTTCACTGAGTCTAACATTGACTGTCCAGATAACATCATCAGAACCATGAAGTATGTGTGATATGAGATGAAACGGTGATACCAGATAGCTGCTGAAAAATGCTGTTTTAAGGACGGCAAAAAGTCATATTCAAGTAAGTTAAATGTAAAGTCTTTAATCATAAAACAGAAAAAAAGGATGTAGAAATATTTTACAAATATTGAAAGTAGGCTAGGTTTAAAATAAATCTAGGTGAGATAAACTTAGAGTGAGCATTCTTTGCAATTTAGTTGGATGATGAAGAAACTATTCAGAGTATGTCACATAAAAAAACTTAAAAGTAATGCCAGACATTTGATGACTGATGAGGTCTATCCAACCCAAATGTTGCATTTATAATCCTGGGAGCCAAGTAACAGCGCGTGGATTAATTTTCTTATAAAAGACAATCTTTCATTTTTATTTTCAATTATCGTCACACAGTTGTCTCATATTATTCTGAGCTGCAGTGACAGAATCAGAATGTAAAATCATCCACACTGTCAGCTGTAACTCCAGGGATAAAATTAACTTTGGCATAATTAAGATGCAGCTAAAATCATCATTATGTGTTTAGTGTCGTAAACAATCTCTCTGTTTGTTAGAAGCTCTATTTTAAATCCAGAATGGAAATAGAAAGTCTGAAAAAATAAAATGTTTAGAGGACATTGGAGTTAGAGCCATCGGCCGAATGGCTTAGTAGGCCTACAAGCGCTAACAGAACCACCAGTGTATCTCGTAGATACACTGCTAAAGCTGTAAACATCGTCGAAATCTCGCACAACCACTGACATACCGTGTGGTCGTGCGAGATCCCGCACAGCACATCTAGAGATCTTTCCGGATTTCAGTGATTGCGCAAGATGTTTACAGCTTTAGCAGTAGCAGCAGAGTAAAAGCCATCAGGTAAGTGTTTATTTTAATAAACTCCGGGTGTACTTACAAACTTTCCAATGCATCGATTTATGAGTAAAGACCCTATTTGTACTACTGTAGAAGTTTGATAACAATCCAGGCATTATTAGTGGGGTAATTTATGAGATACACTGGTGGTTCCGTTAGCGCTTGTACTAAGCCATTCGGCTGATGGCTCTAACTCCACTATTTTGCGACCAAATGAAATGAAAAAGGGCTGAGGCAGCGATTAGATAGACCTCATGGTGCATTTGACGCTAGGTCGAAATTACACCGCTTTAACTCTGGCGCAAGTCAGCTGTTTAGCATAAATTACCATGGTGATGTACCCCAGTTAGAAGTGAACCACTGCGGTAGGACTGAAAACCCAGAGTAAAACCTGAAGTTACCTCGCTAATCCCAAATCACACTTCGTAGTAATGGCTCCAGGACTCAAAATAAAAACGATGCCACGTTCAAGCACTAAACAAAGAAGCACAAATGGCACCAAACACCAAAAAAAACAAAAAACAGAAAGGTTCTATGAGAGGGGACCATTTGACACATTTTATGAATAGTTTCTCTATAGATTACTCTTCACCAAAATATTCTTCTTACAGCAGCAGCATACTCATTATAAAGTTGAGTATGGATGTAGAGATATATCATTTTAAAAAATTAAGTAGCGTACAATTGCTTCTTCTGGATTCTGTATTTGTTGATGGAATAATGTTTCGGGGTAGTCTGTTGTGCCAAACAGGTTGGGAAGGCATCATCAGTGGTCGTCCATTTGGAGAAACTGCAATCCTGGGGCGAATGTTGTGGTAGTTCAACAAATGAGCAACTTCTCACAGCTCACTCTACAAAAAAGGTTAACTAGTAACATTTATTCTTCATGCATCTTTTCAAATATCCCATGCCCATATGTACATTGAAAGAGTTACTGGATACTGCAGTCATTCCTTAAAGTAATAGCGGACTACATAAAGTCCTGTTCAAAATGCTCGGCTGAAGCTCATATGAAGTTTCAACAGAGAAAAGATGGTGCCTTTAAAAGTTCAAAAAAAGTTTAAAAGTTCATCTTTTCTCGTGTTTCTTCCTTTTATTACTATCCTAAGCAGCTCAGCAAGAAAATGCTGTCAGTGAAAACATAAAGAGGGAAATCTGAACTAAGAGGAGTAAAACTAGAAGACAGCTACTCCTGGATTTGTCTAACTCTGACTGCTGATGCCTCATTTCAGCTGCAGATAAATGCTGGAGGGCAATTTAGCAAATAAGGACAGTGGATTGTGTCCTTATTACTTACACTGGAATTGTGGATAGGAGAAATTATTACAGTGTCCAATAACTACTGCAAAGTACATCTGGACATACACTGTAAGATGGAATAAACATGACTAGTGAAGTAAAGTGAAACATTAAATCAACAATTAATTACTTAACTAATTCAAAGTGTTATCTTAATTCAACCAAAAAGCAGAAAGACTAACCTCAGTTATTTCCAGACATGTAAACTATATTAGATTTTAATCAAAGATCTCACTTGTGTTTATTGTGCATGGTGTTTTCATAAAAATCCCCACAATTGTTCAATCTTTTGGTTATAATTACTTGAGCTGGTAATGTACCATCTCTCTCTTTATGGTTACCTCTTTAAAATATCTGCATCTGCTCCACAGGTCTCTGTACCCAGGTCTGACCTGATTCTCATGGGAGTGCCACTCCTGTTTTTTACTTAATCAAATTAGGTAACCAGCAATAATCCTTGGATTGCTATTTGTGGACAAGCATGTAACCATATGACCATACACAATCTGTTGATGGCACCATTAATACATATTCCGTCTTAGTCTGACATATGAATTGACATGCCACAAGAAGTTAGGTTTCTGTATCAATGTCATCTTAGATGTTTCTGCAGTTTTAGATATACTCCTTGAAGATCAAGGATCAAGTACCTAACGGTGACACCACCAAGCCAGCTTGGATGCATTTCAAATGCATGAATTTGTATCCATGAAGGACCCAGTGTTGGTTTAACTGCTCCCGCAGGAAGGCAACGACACTCAGCAGGTCAGACTGAGCTTTTCGCCTGAACAATCTCAACAACTTGAGATGCCTGCGCAGTGTTTACATATTAACATTAATGCCATCTACATCAAGTAACATTTCCCAGTGTATGATACTGAGAAGGAAGTAGAAGCAGATTAAATGCGATAGCTCCATCATTGCCAGTGTCTTATCCTGTAGCCTAGTTTAGCAACAATGATAACCAAACTACCTTAACGTTTCCCATAATTATGAGACATTTTCTTGTTATTATGAGATAGTAACTCATAATTATGAGATAAGGTGTCCAATTTTTTTTCTTGTGTGAATGCATTGGGCTTCCATACCACCTTTGTTGTAGATAGCATCTCTTTAAATGCACCATGTTTTGTCTGCAGTGAATCAGTGTGACCTTGCAAATTTTGGTTAATTTGAACAGATGCACTTTCATTATGTGTAGTCACATTATGTGTGGCATCACATCAGCAGTAGGGAGGATGCTAGACTGCTGTTTCTCACAATGCAGAGTTGAATTTGAAAAAACATCATTGTCTATCTCTCTGATTCTTTTAATACAACAAGACTTCCAGAAGACAAGCTTCTATTTTGAGCCTCTTAATAAAATGATTCTTTTGTTTCATCATTTTGACTCTCCTTTATGGTCTTCAGTTTAAGCTGCATGGTCAAAGAGGCGCCACGGGTGCTTTCGAAGTGTCCTAGAAAAATGAAGAATACTGTAATTTGATTTCATTTATGTTTGCTGCAAGCGCAATGAACAGCTTCATTGAGCAATCTGTCACTGGCTAGCAATAGAGGCTCTGTGAGCTCATGCAGGATGATGCCTGAGAGCAGGAATTGTTATTTATTTACCTATTTATTAACCCAATGTTCCCTTCTGCTATCTTCCGGACTCGGCACATCTTTTCCAGACACAGTGATAATGAACAAATCATGGCAAGTATTAAAGACTAGATATGCCTGTCTATGTGTCTTCAAGTATTATAATCTATAATAAAAATGCACTTTCCGTCTAAATGCATTAATTTGTGCATTTGGGCACAGAGTAAAATGTGACCTTCAGTAAAGGAGTGGTAAGTGTTAAAGCTGAAGAAAAGAGGAGGAGGGGCAGCAGGGCTGAGTGTAGCCTAATAGATGAAACCTCCTCTCATCTCTCACTGTCTCTCTTTTTTTATATATATATATATACATATATATATAATGAACGCAATGACCCATGAAAGAATGCAGTGCCAGCCACCACACGCCTTGGCCGTCCTTTTACTCTGTGTACCGTGTGTAAAGTGTCTTTTATTCGCCCCTCCCGCGCCGCCATGCCACTCTCTTCCCCCCACTCCATCCAAGTGAGCCAATCAAAATGAAGTGGGATAATGAATTACGTAACAACAACTTCTGTATAATCGTCTCCCTGTCTGCCTCCATGCCCCCAGCTACATGGACAATTAGAGAAGAGCGAGAGAGAGACAGGACACGATGGGAGAGAGAATGCATGAGCGAAGGATGGCAAGACAGGGGGAGAGAGGGCTTGAGAGTAGAAAAGGGAATAAACAGCAAAAGCAAGAGAAAATTAGAAAATGAGACATTTGACATTTAAAATATCTTTATTGAGTCATTTAAAGTTCATGTGGCACAGCAGAGCATCTCTGCTAAAAATATGGTTGACAGAACATGGAGTATCACACACACATTATGCTACTAAACAACATGATATCACTGTTTCTTTGCTGTGTAAATGTAAAGCCCCTTGAACCTATAGTTGTTATCAAGGTTTTGAAAGTCAAAAGGTGATGAACAGCCTCTTCTTGCTCTACTGTGTGAGATAACTGAGCCTGTAACGACACTATAGGTCATAATGTCAGTCTCTAAAATGACCTATACGTACGTTTGAGTGACAGATGCCATTTAACGGCTGCAGTTTCAAATGACCATTTTAACCCTAACCTTGTGTTTTTTTTGTAACCAGACCTTGACCACAGCATTTTCACACCATAAAACATCCTTATTGTAGTGATGTGTAACTGTTTTGGAAATCACTGCTGATAGAGGCCCCAGATTAGAAATCACTCCTACACTCCACTGCTATACTACACTACACTAAACTGCTGGGTTAAAAATAACCCAATAAGGATTATTTTTGTAATTTAGTGCTGCGTCAAAAAGGGACTGACCTAGCCATGGGCTGTTATAACCCAGGGTTGTTCTGAAGTGCATGGTCAAAAGACCTATGTGGTCGTTTAATTTGGAGGACTTGTTGAGATAACCAGAGCGAGGAGGAAATTGTTCCCCTGAGACTAAAGAACTGAAAACACAGAAACACAGTGATTAAACACAAACCACAGCCTGTCTTGTAAAGTTCACAGGAAGGGGCTGTTATTAATGGCACCAAATACACTTCAGCTCAGTGAAAAGCTGGCATCCCAGGCAGGTCAAAATGGACAGGTGGATAAAGTTTGTGGGCTGAAATGTGTCTCAAAAGCACCACTGTTGATGCCAGTATGATAAGCCTCAACCCTAAGCCCTCACAGCTTTTGTGGGCACAGAAGACTTTATATGAGACACTTCACATAGCAGATCACTCCCTTGGAGGCTCACAGTCTTTGCAGGCTGTGTAACATTGACTGACTTGACACAGAGGTCATGCAGAGACGTCTTCCCCATCTAGGCAATAACGTCTGGCTCAAGTCCCTGACAAAAAAGGGATACTGCCCATCCATTCTCTAAACTTCCAAAGCCGTTGGAGACACTAAGGTCTGGTAAGGTCACTTCCAAAGTCTTTTCAAACCTGCCCCCTGCCCAGTACCCAATCCAGATATATCTCTTTCCAGACTCAGTGCTAAAGGCATCAGAACCAGAGAATGATTAGATAAAGACCTGTGTGAAGTAACTTGGACCGAATGAGCCTTAAGCTTCAGTTCTCTTCCTGGTCTAACAGCATTAAGGATTAAGGGCAATTGTGCAGATTTGTGGTTCCAAATATTCTGCCCTACCTAGACTTTTGCACTGCAAGTTTGACATTGCTCAGAGCAATTTTGAGCTTTGACTTCAGATACACTGACCTCCACACAGTGTGTCCAATAGGTTTCTTACAATGACGTGGAACTGAAATTGCGACTGTGGAGAACAATGGTGAAACAGTCGATATTTGTGTGTCTCTGAATTCAAGGAGTTACTGTATATAACTGTATGTACTTTCCAGTCTTAGCAGGATTTGGGTGAGAAATCGGAACCATGGGGTACAACAGATGAACAAGGTCAAAAAATCTTTTTTTAAATATTTATATTATGATGTAATCTGTAGCCTCCTAGTTACCCGCACTGTAGGACCATGTGCTCTTCTTCATTTTGACATCTACCCTGCATGAACTATTTGCTTTAACATGTTTTGGCTTCAAAACGTCTTTATTGTGCATTGAAACTAAAAAACTGTGCTAAATACTGTGCTAAAACAACCCAAGAGGCTGCATTGGTGAGGGCATGGCATGTTGTTTTGAGTACTGCTGAAATGATGATGCTGAAATATGATTCAGGAATAATTTGAGTAATATCCACCAGAGCTGGGGACTCGGACTCGCGACTCGGACTCGAGTTGCACTTAAGTCTCACTAAACTGTGACTTCAGACTCGACTTGGACTCGACCTCAAAAGACTTCAGACTTGACTTCGACTCGAGGCTCGAGACTCGCGAACAACCTTTATTTCATGTTATTATTATTATTCTCATTATTTATCTGTCATTCATCTTTTTGTATGATCTCTGGCTCTGAGCTAGATGTAAACACCAACGTCATGCCACGCGCATGCGCCGTGTGTGAAGCGCGCATCTTCAGTATCAGACATTGACAATGGCGAGTGCGACAAGTTCAGCAGGAGTGCCTCAGATCATTACGTTTTGATACAATGCCTTCACACTCCCGTTTTTCCCTGGTTCTCCCATATTTTGAAACCATCTCCCGCCACCCTCCCGTCATTTCTCCCGTAATTGACAAGCCCCAAATTTGTTTGTTAATAATAATAAGAAGCGCACAATAGCAAAGGTTTTATTTTGAAAGCTCAGACAGGAAACCACCGCAACTCCGTTATTTAGTGCCACTAACTTAGTGGCTCCGCTACTAATTATTAAAAAACACAACGTTGCGTTAACTATGGTCATTTTATATATATATATATATATATATATATATATATATATATATATATATATATATATATATATATATTTTATAATATCCCCACACATTCCCTGCTGTGTGTTGTGTTAAGCAGCAGATAAAAGGCAGCTTGGAGAAAAAAATAATGAACGCATAATGCTCGCAAGGCTAACTGATCAGGATGAAGGATTGTACTCTAAGGTCAGAATTTGAATTTGATTTAGTGTTGGCGAGAGACTTGAGACTTGACTCGGACTCTTGACCAGAGACTTGACACTTGACTTGGACTTGACCCTCAAAGACTTGAGACTTGACTTGGACTCTAGCTCAAAGACTTGAGACTTGACTTGGACTTGTAAAAAATGACTTGTAAACAGCTCTGATATCCACAAACCTGGAGGCTTTTCGGATGCCAAAACACTGCACAGAGGTGGACTTTACAATTCTGGAAAGTTATCACAGGAGGAATCTTTCATGATGATCAACAGATAAACAGTAGAATGTGCATTTCATGGTATCTGATTGGCCAATGTAGAACCTCGCTGGATATTGTTGTATTGTAAAGTTGAGCCAAGTTCAGCTTTTTTCCCGATGACCCTGAAAAAGCTTCAGCAGTCTCATTGAAATTAATGCTAGATTGTTTTTCATGCAGTGGTGTCATCTGTCTTAACATAGCCTTAGCCTGCCACGATCAGTTCAATTTGATGGACTACAGAATAAATACACCTCTCTGCTACCATGCTCACCTGCATGATTCGTCATACTGCTCTGATGTCATTGTCCAGCAGTAGGATCAAACAAACATGTGGCAGAGTAGGTGAGATTTTAAACAAAGTTAGGTGCTGTAATTTTTTCATTTTCACATTTCACTTACTTCATTTGCTGACTGAGGCTGTGGTCCATGTGATCTTGAGTGGTATTAAAAACAGAAACTGCAACTGCAAGATGAGGAAAAGAGACAGAAATGAAAGCAGGATAGAGTAAATGAAAAGGGAGATTAAGTATGAACCTGAGGAGTGAAAGCCTCATCAAGCGGAAAAAGGGAGTGTGATAAAGGAGAAGGAAGGAAATGAAAGGTGTAGTGAAAGTGAGAGGGAGATGGAGTGTGAATGTAAAAGAGGAAAATACTATTGAGAGGTGCAGGCTGGAAAAAGCGAGGGATGTGTAAAGACAGAGACTGAAAGGGAGCGGAAGAGAGATGGAGACACAAGGAGGGGTGCGTTAGAGGCTTCATGCCACAGTCATTGGAGTGTGGACTTGTTCAATAAAAGCTGCAAAGATCCCAGCAGAGGCTCCGCTGGACAGAAAAGCTTGACACTGACTGGATGACATCAGACTTTAAGCTTCTGTAAAGGGGACTGTGATATTGCCTCGGCTTGACTGCCTCTAACAGCAAATGCAAGAGAATACACTCAGAATAGTAATTAGCTGCTTGATGTACAGTTTTATGTGGTGTGAAATTGGGTTTTTCAGGTGTTATTTCTCCTCGCATTCGCCGTAATTTACTCAAAGACTGTCACACAGTGCAAACCAGCTGCCAGTCTCGTAATTGGGAAAATTCAGCAGAGGATGGTATAATATACTCCGGTACATTTTTTTTTCTGCTTACAGTGACTCTGCCGGTTAGTCAGGCATGTATGACACAGAGCAAAAATGCCATCCAATTTCCTTTTTTTCAAAGGGAAAAAGGCACCTCACTATCAAACGCAAACATCTCTCTGAGCCTGTCAAAACAGATTGCTCTGACACGCTGGTTTGACACAAGCAAGGGCACCCTCCACTCCTCAGAGAGGTTTGGTGGAAGATACAGAGACATAGAGACAGACAGCGCTCATAAAAACCTCTTTCCACTGACAAACTCAATACCCCATAGGAGAGGATGCTGCCAAATTGACATATAACTTTACTGTATCTGTCAGTATTTCTCATTTTCTGATGCAATAACCCTTGTACAGTACACAGTGCCAGACAGCAGAGATAACACTATGTTTCTGACACCCGTGGCCTTTTGTGATGGATATAAGTCAGTTAGATAAATTAGGCACACTCACACGCATGCACACAGGCACATCCTCATACACCGCATTCTGCTTATGTCATCAAATGTGGTGTTAAATTTGCGCTCAGAGCAAGAATACACGTTACCTGTCGCCATGGCAGCTGCGTGGGGTGATTGCAATCACACAATCAGCAGAGGCTCATGGGAAATAAGCTTGGAAGAATGAGCTCTCCTGAGAAACAGAACAGACAGAGGGAGAAAGAAAGGAAGATACATGGAGCGAGAGAGGAAAGAGCTGAATGGAGGTGAGGTGAAGGAGAGACAATCAGAGCAACCTTTTGTCTGCAATGATGCGAATAAAGAATTTGACTTTGCTTGTTTGCAGAATTTGAATACATGTCTGAATAGCATGAATTATCGAACAAAAGGAAGGCTAAATTAATAATGATGCCTTGCATAAAGCACGTGCAGAATGCAAAGCCAGGCGAGAAGGTAAACCAAAACAAGAGCAAGAATTAAAAGCCCAAAAATAGGCTGGCTACTTACTAATGAACAAATGTCTTTGCTTTAAAAAAAAAAAAAAAAAAAGAGCTCTTGAGGCCTGTTCTTTTTTTCTTTTCTTTTTTTCTTAAAGCACCCATGGTTTGCGTTGCTCCTGGGTGACTGTGTAGTTTGTTCCACCAGCAGGGGGGAGTCAGCCACGCAGGCAGAAGAGCCCCCTGTGGTGCAGTGTTTCATCCCGGGGGCTTGGAGTTGCAGGCGGTTGACCTGAGGATGCCAGTGTAGGATTGTTGATAATAAGCTCTCTGAGTTATGGGCCGGATTGTTTTTGTAGACTGTAAAGGCAGCAGAGAGATTTTAAATGCAGTCCTGAAGGAGACAAACTCCCACCTGACCCAATCTTTTACAATTCCATGATATAACACTCCTACTTATGCCCTAAGCTTGTATTTCTCTTTCTTGCCTCCCTCTTTTATATATCTCCCTCTATTCCACCCACTCTGTCTGCATCTCTCGTACATTGGCCCTCTATGGGAATAAACTGAATGAGTGAACCTGACTGTTTGAGTGAGTCGACTGTTCAGCTCATTCCCCGTCCATATCGCTCCACATTAGCCTCATTGTATTTCCTCTCCCTCCCTTTCCCCCCCGGGCGTCAAATTAGCCTTTACCCCCTGAGGTGCACGAAACATGACAACACGATTCACCCCTTCACCCGCCCGAGCCCATCTCTGTCATACTTCCCATTCCCATAAGCCCTGTGTGTCCCTGCATCACCTTCCATGACTCTGCCCTCCACCTCTCCCCTGTCTATCTCTATCTCTCTGTCTCCAGCAGCTACCTCCAGCTGCACACAAGTCATATTTAGCATAAGCTGTAGAAAATGAAAATGCTCTGCTGGAAGATGCCATCGCTGTGTGTTAGTGGGTGAAGTTTTTACACTGGGGCCTGGGGTGTGTGTTCTTGCAACTACACAGCTCAAACCGACCAGATGCTCCACGGGGGGATGAAAGAGCGAACGTAGCAGTTTTACAGTGTTGCAATTACTTCACGCTTCACAAGAGTAAGATGAGGAGGGAGAAGGAAGAAGAACTAGTAACACATAGTGCCTTCAAAGAAATGGAAACCACAACAATGCTGTAAATCAGAAGGGCTCCAGTGCAGAGAAATAACTTGAATACATCGATCAAGACAGTACACCTCTCTGTGGTCATATGTCTTTCCATGTCTTGCCTTGTTAGCACTCTGAAACACCCTGGACAGCTCTCTGTAATTTATCTCCCAAAATTTAAGAAGTAGGTTTGGTTTGACAGAAATTCCTTTTTCCTCACCCTGAGAGGAGTATAGGATCACGCCTTTCAGTGACTGACTGCCAGACAGCTTCTGTCAGGCATGGCACAGTCAATAGAAGTGCAAGCAGAGTGGAAATATTATTGCCCCAGGCATGCTTTTCCTAGCCCTGCAGTACACCCAGATTATCATTGCCCAACAAAACACGATAAAGATAATCTCCAGTACTGTGAATACTGGGGAGGAACATCGAGGGCAAAAAAAAAAAAAAGAACAGCCAATTCCAGAGAGTTAATTAGGGTTCGGATGACTGGCTGCAGAGGGTGTGGATGAGCAATGTGCTGCTCACCGATAAAGACGATTGGCTCTATTTATTGTTGTTTCCTCAGCCCTTTTTTCTCCTCTTGAAAAAACTCAGCCTTGGTCTGTTAATGATTGCTGATTGCCTGATTGTTTCATTAATGCGATTACTGACCAAACTGTCTGTTATCTCGGTTTGGATACAGGACATTACAGGGAAGAGATACATGTTATCTTATTAGGGCAACAGTAATTATACATTTGCGTGTCTGAATTTGAATATAATTTGAATGATAAAATAACAGTGATTCTTCAGGTTGATTAACAGGTTGTTTAACTTTACAGACTGATGGTTATAATTTCTGCAAACCACAATCAAATGTCAGAGGACTAACACAGTGGACATTTACATAGGTAGTATAGCTGGCCAATTTTTTTTTAAATTATAAGACTTCTTCAGTTACTTTGTTGGCAATTTACTGCCAACAACTGTCAATCAACAAATAACTTCAAACCAATTACAGGATATGAATTGCCTCGCCTGCATGTTCACATGCATGTACAACATAGATGTAACAAGGACACAGTCGCAGAAAGATTGCTGTTGTTCCACTAGCTGTCAAACATGCCACCAGCTGCCTTTAAGGTGCCTCAAATAAATAGGAACAGATACGAAAATCTTCATGCTTTAGTTTTTTAAATGTATAAGTTTAAGATGTCCTGTTTCCTCCTTCGATGTCTTTGATTTTTGATGTTCAGTCTTCAGTTGTATTTCCAATGGTTTATGATTTTGGCAGTGATCTAGAAGCCAGGCTGATTCAACCCCCCATATTGTGTTTCCAGCATCAACAATAAGTCCTTATCACCACCACTCTCATATCTGTATAAAAACTAATTTTCAAGCTCTCCCTTTACCTTTTATTTGTGTCTTTTAAACACACTCTGGATTATAGAACAAAACCTCCACAGCCTGCAGTTGCATTCCACCTAAGTCAAATGTAAATGTCTAAAATATAATTTGTTATTCAGTAATAAAATAATGGTTTAAATACAACTAGGGGGAAGTGATCTACACTTTTAAATAAAAAATATTGCTTCTGTCTAAATAAGCACTAACACAATGCCCAGAACCAACTGAATGTAAAGTGTGGTCAACTCCCCATCAAATCAAGCATGTTCTTGACATTTAAATCCCCCTATGGCTTAGAGGGGGTCTGCAGGACTTTGTCATTGCAAGTGATGTTTCTATCGACTCTTCATTCATACTGCTACTGGCCCTCTGAGCTCTGATCAATGGACCCTAATGCTTCTATTATAATCCATGCTCTCAAATTAAGGTTGCATTGATCAACAGGCCTTGGGTTTGTACAGTGTGGAGCTGTGTGAGGGACTGGAGGGAGATTTCTGTTTAAAGCAAACAGAAAATCTTGGCAGCAAGAGAGGATGGTGTGAGACTTACACAGGAAGCGTGTGTGTTGCTTTTTCAAACTCAATCTTTAATTTGTACCCTTTCCCCAAGGTTTTTAAGTATGCATTGTTGCTATCGGTTTAAAGGGAGTGAGAAAATGCATCATGCGTGTCGATCAAAGGTATTGTTGGATTTTAAATACCGCTGAGCTTTGGGGCGCTCAGGGAAGAAATTGCTCCAGGTGTTTTTCGAACAAAACAATATTGCCTCAGTAAGCCTGTTTCAGCATCGACATGCATCCAGTTTTTCCTGTGAAATAAGAAATGATGGTTTTGATGTACAGGTATACTGCAGATCAACACTGCAGCTCTGACCTGTGGACGTGCACTTTGCTCTCGATGTCCTTGCCCTTGCCATACAATGATGCGTGATTGCTAAAGTCTTTGTTGTATTTCAGTATACTATTGTCAGTTTTCATATGCACCTTTTCCTATATACTGCATGATGATTCAATTAACTTGCAAATCATTAATGTCACAAGAACAAAAGAGCATTAGATAGCATGGAAATCCAAATTAACTCAGGGTAATATTCCCTGTCACCTGAATAGAAATTCTCATTTGTTTGACAGAGCAATAACTCCCATACGTTGATATTCATCATTAGAACTCCAGGTCTGATGATTTAAATACATGATCCTTTTCTTGTTTCTTATCATACTCTATCAGCATGCCAGTTTTACTCTAATGATTCCTGTCTGTCTCTCTCTGTCTCTCTGTCTCTCTCTCTCTCTCTCTCTCTCTCTCTCTCTCTCTCTCTCTCTCTCTCTCTCTCTCTCTCTCTCTCTCTCTCTCTCTCTCTCTCTCTTCTCGGCCCTCGCAGGTCTATCTATCTTTCACCTGGAGAGCTGTTATTTATATAGCCAATCAGTCTCCTCTCCATTTCCAAGGCTGACCAGGGCAAACACACCTAGAGAGTGAAAGCAAAACATGATGGAGTCAGTCAGAAATGCACAGTGTCAGGGAGCAATGTCGGGAATATACATCTGTGTACATTTCACTTGCAGAATATACATGTCAGTGCATCTCGTAACAGTGTGTAAACCTTCTTACCCTATGACACTGTACAATACATCATACAGTGCAATACAACTATATAACATTTACTTCAATGCGATACAATGTAAAGCAATACAATTTGACAAAAACAATATACTTAAGCACAATTAAACATTATTACGTTTTACATCCAGCACTATACATTAACATCACTTATTTAGTGTGTTTAGTTTTCTTACTTGCCTTACTTGGTCAATTAAAGCACTTATGTGTAGGTTAGTTATGTGAGAACAAGATGTTTCGAAAGCTTTTTGTGTGTGTGTGTGTGTGTGTGTGTGTGTGTGTGTGTGTGTGTGTGTGTGTGTGTGTGTGTGTGTGTGTGTGTGTGAATGACAATTATGGTGAATATTGGGGCAGTCTGTGTTTTTCAACTTCAACCAGCGTAAAGGTCTAATCAACTAACAAGTGAAAACACCTGTGTGGGTGTGCTGGATCATTAACAGCACTAATCATCTTTTATACAGTATTACAATGAAAGAATCGTCTGTTGTGACAAACCTACATATAATTATCCCCCAGTTCACCTCAACTTTATAGAGCACTTTAGCATGTTTCAGTTCATTGGTTTGGTTTTATGGCTAATTTTAAATGTTTTGGTTCACTCTCACTGCTCTCATCAGCCTCATTTCCAGCAGCCAGCAGCTGTTTTCAGCAAACCAACTCAACCTACTGTGTGCTACCTGCCCAGGAACAGACAGCAGACAGACACAGTTAGCAACTAGCTAACGAGCATATTGCATGTGGAGGATTTATGGGGTCGTTAGCCATTATCAGGACTCCAAAAATTCATTACAACTAAATGCTTATGTTGTTGTGTTAATAAACTGTTTGCTAACAGATTAGCCATATCAACTTCATACAATGATAATAGATCAGTGTTGTGTTTATAGATTGTTACGATGCCCCAAAGTATCCAAAAGGGAAGCAATTTTGTGTCCAAACTATTTGTCTTGAATGAGCAATGAATAATAAATTGAGTTTTGAAGCATAATAACAGGATGGGATATTCCATAAATATAATGATGATTCCAGTCAGATAAATTGGATGGCTATGGCAGAGATTCAAAGTCTGAAACCACAGAATTTACTCTTCAGCTCCTTTCACTGCCTCCCAAAAAGACAGCCCCAATTCTTGTGTTACCACCATTATCTCACAGTCAAGACATTCAGTCCGGTCCTAAATTACATCTTCCTCTCCGGCTTGCTAGCTGCTCATTTCCACTTCTGTCTTTCCATTCTTTTCTCTTTCTCCCTCTATCTTACTCTCACACACTGCCTTTCAGTGGTGACATTAATTACAATGAGGAGCAAACGATGGCACTCATTGCTCTAGCATTACAGCAGGCGTATTCAGCTAACGCTGAGCCTGATGAAGTGTCCGCATCACACTGCACCATGATTTATCACTTATTTCTGCCACAATGCTTGGGCTGATAGCTCTTATTCTACACCATTTACTGCCTCAACATATGTCTCACACGCAGAGTTGCGACTGTGTCATTTCCATTGATGCAGGCAAAGTGTGTGTATGTGTGTGTGTGTGTGTGGAGTGACCTCAAATGATATACTGATATGATATACTTATATAACAGTTTGAATGGTATGTCTCACAAAAATATAT
Organism: Scomber scombrus; assembly: GCF_963691925.1. Lineage (NCBI taxonomy): Eukaryota > Metazoa > Chordata > Actinopteri > Scombriformes > Scombridae > Scomber > Scomber scombrus. The sequence goes on from NC_084986.1 coordinate 8,964,546, forward strand.
GGTTATATGGACATGAGTGGGCTTTTTTCAAATTTTTAAGATACCTATGTTTATCATGTGTATGTGCCTATGGGCCATTAGCATGTATACACCAATAAGTTGAGTTGGTCTTTATGTCTGAGAAAAAAAGTCAAGGCAATTTATTCAGAACTTAATAGCAGTGAATCTCGTCTGTACACATGTCATATGGATCGGAAGTCACAGAAGGAACATCCAAGTGAATGCACGCCTTTGTCTGTGACTGTACAAACATATAACAGAGATAATAGTTTTTTCCAGAAGCGACAGCATGGGCAAGGACAACAGAAAGAATAAAACAAGACAGGTGAAATCAATTGGGAGACACAAAGGTAGGCGGACAACGGAGAGTAAATGAACAAGTCACAGGTGAAGCAAAGTGAAAGGAAAGCAGACATGTGAAGCAGATTGAGAATGTGACAAAAGATAAGTAAGAGCCGGAACTTGCATAAAAGAAGAAGTGCGTGTGCTCTCTCAGTCTAAATTAGTTGGAACTCAAAGATGGCAGGAGGGTCTCTAATCCTTTCTCCCTGAGGCCTAGAATCACCTGCCATCCACAAAGTCACCGCCCATCCCACAGGAAAACACTCATTACAGGCTGCCATTACGTTTGACTGCATCTCCCTCCATAACCTTGAAACACTGTTCACTCAGCCAAAAACACTTCAATCCAGCGGGAGAGCCAGGTCAATTGAGTCAATGTCGAGTGACTCCTTTCTTGTTAGAGAATGTTACAAGGACAAGCGTAGGTATATCACATGGGAACATGAAGCGGTGGGTGTAACTATATACATTGATCTCAGGAAAGCCGTCCAAGGAAATCAAACCTCAAACAAGGAAATGAACCTACAGAATGAATTTCTTTGAAGACTTTCAGAAAGCTATCCTTTATGATACGTGCATGTGTTGTGTGTGTTACTGTGTTAGTAGCTGTTGTCTACCAGTCAAAAAAGTCTAAATGAAGCAGTCAAGAGTACATTTTTAAGACTTCATCCTTTTTCTTCCCTTCTATCTGAGTTCACTTGATTGAAATTCTCCTGTTTGAGAAGTAGTTCCTTGTGGGGATTGGAGATCAGCCAAAATAAAAAACTAACACATTTTCAAGGCATCATTGCAACATTTTTCTCCTCCCATAAACAATTTAATCTTTCCTTGTCGATTCAAAATATGTGTACTCTTTTGAAATGCAGCACACATTACTCAAATCCTTATCTTTTATAGCGGAAAATTATGTTACAGCATTGCATTGGATATGACTTTCCACACCACTGCAGTGCTGACCCCTAATAATAAATCTAATCTGCATTTTTCTGCTACTTCATTTGTAATGGAAAGTATAGCAAAATATACAGCAGGGAAGCATCTGATGTCGAGGGAGACAGATCACAGAGGAGGGGAGCTGTAGCTAATTTCATGCCTTGTATTTTTCTGTCATGCATGGCTAATTCACGGTTCAGGCCGGCGCGATGAAATGCGTGCCCTGTGATCTTCCATAGTCCCCACTCGCCTGGGCCCCCGATTGGTGGAGCCTGAGCTATCTTTATGCAGGAAGGCCTTGCAAATCCATATTACGGTTTGCTTTCATACAGTGCTAATTCAGAGAGAGCCCGATAAAACCAAGGGAGAGACAGTAGTGGCAGTTCCATTTGGGTTCGCTACCCTTGACTGGCTCTGAGATGTAAATGACTATCCACCCCCACCGTCCAATGTGCCTTTTCTGGTCTTGCTCCATTTGTAATTTAATACCTTCGACAGAGTGCAGTAGTTGGCTGAAAAAACATATGAGAAAACTTATTATTATCATGTGATACAAAAGGCCCGTTTAAGGGAATAGATGTACATTTGAGGAAATATGGGCTTGCCAAAAGTTACATAAGATTGATGCCACTGTTAGGACTGTAAGGTATGTGTGTGGCTGGAGTCATCAACAAGTTAGCTTAGCACAAAAAATAGAAACAGAGCGAAACAGCTGGCACTTTGTTCAAAGTAACAAAATCTGCCAATCAGAACTTCCATAGCTCATTAATCTGGCCACTTCTTGTGGCCAAGAAAGATGGCATATAACGCCCCATCAGATGGTGAATTGACATTTGTAAACTTTGTTTATTGTGCGGCCTAAACAAATTAAATATGAGGTATTGATTAATGAGCAGTAGTAGGCAGATTTACTTTCCTGGACAGACCCAGGGGAACTGTTTCCCTCTATTTTGTTGTTGCTGTTTTATGTGTGTCTTGTAAGGTGTCCTTGAGTGCTTTATTAGGCGCCTTTAAATAAAATGCATTATTATTATCATTATTATTAATTCTAGTCTTTGTGCTAAGTTGAGCTAACTAGCAGCTGCTGGTAGCTTCATATTTACTGTAGTAGAAACATAAGAGCTGTATCGATCATCTCATCTCCTAACTCTGGGAAAGAAAGCAAATAAGTCAATTTTCCAAAAAGAAGCTGCCTTGTTTTATTGTAAATAATCCGTCAACACAAAGGTTTTGGAATAGTGATACTACCAAGTGCTTGAGTTGTATTATTAAATACCAACTCTGCAAGGTGGAACAAACCCTGAATATCGCAGCTGTGCCCCTTCTTTCTCAGGAGACGACGCCAGCTGATGTGCAACCAGGTACGTGTGGGGCACAGCTGCACATCCTACCTCCCTTCTCCTTCACCTGTCGAAAGCAGTTAGGCCAGAGTGGCCCCATCGCACCACCCGCTATCGAAATACGACGTCTGGTTGCTGTGGAGAATGCAGCTGTCCCTAGGTGAACCTGGCTGGCACTTATTATGATAATAAGGTCCGTTTTAGAACACTGGCTGCCTGTAGTGGGGTAGTTAAGGGTAAGGTTGAGGGTGCATGGATACACGGGGTGAACAGAAGAAATTGAGATGGAAGGGAACTGTAGAAAATTGGGGGGTGGACCACCTCAGGGACCCTCCATGCATAAAGATGAAGGCACAGGGGCCAACGTTGCTCCAACAAATCAGTTAGACAGTGGTTGGAGGGCGCAGCTGGCCTAGCAGTTCCCAAACTGTGACAGGAATATGTCTCACATAAAGCTGTGTGTGTGTGTGTGTGTGTGTGTGTGTGTGTGTGTGTGCGTGTGCGTGTGTGGACAGATCTGTTTTCAACTATGTCCACTGACATACATAGATGAATCACACACTCCACCACACATACACTATATTCTATCTCAAGATGTCCCCAGCATTCAGATGAAATGCAAAAGAGAATTTTGAGTCTCACTTGAAAAAAGAAGGCGGTCGTAGAAAAAAGTCATATGACCCAAAACTTAATTTTCCAATTACTGTACTGCTCTGTTCTTTCCTGCGTTGTTGTGTATGTGACAACACTGAGATACACTCTCTGCAACAAAGTTCCCTTACAACCCTGTGATGCCCACGCACGCGCACTATTGCCTGATTTTCAGTCACTTCTCAAATTCACAGCTCACTTCACTACTGAACTGTCTTACCTTTACTTAACATCAAACAGCGCAGAAAATGAAGCTGAACTCCTGATGCTTAAACTTGCTTCTCAAATCCTTTGCCTCACTTCGAGGGTTCTGTTTCAAATATGGAGCGATACATATCTCCACTGCTGGAGACACTGCTGCTCACTATCAGCACCCTTCATCGAGCGACATGCTCTGGAGATTAGCCATGTGCGCTGCTGCTCCTACTGGAGCTGCCTGAATCTTCCCCCACCCCTTCTCAAGGTCAGATCAGTGTGGAGTGCGGCGCACCAGTGCCACGTGTGTGAAAGCATGAACGCAGCATGAAATGGGGTTTATCAGAAAGCAACTCTGCTTGCTTGTTTATTTGAACACACGCAGCAGGCTAGGTAATTGAATAAAAAGTCTGTTGTTGTGTGCTGAGAGCATTTTAATTAGCCCAGCTCTTTCGTTCACCTTCTCAGCCACATGCTCTCCCCCAATGACAAAGCAATTTTGTGTCAGTTAGAGACTTCCTCTCCAACCTGGAAGGGGGCTCCCTAAAAACCTGGATGGGCGTGGTTTTGCAAGATGTAGCAGTGCACGCATCGGCGAGCTCTGTGACCATCAGCCCGTGCTCTGAGTGGATGTTCATGAGTTTTCCACGATGAAGGGTGAGTTATATTAGTTTTGTAAAAACAGTGTAGGTTACTAGTTTTAAGTGAGTAAAGACCTGAAGACTTACAAAAGATCAACTTAAGTATTGATGAAAGAAAATCCCTCGTAACAGTGCAGGAGAGAAAAATATTGGGGGTCTGAGGGTGTCAGACAAACTACACTGAATAATACATGCATTCAATATGAGATAGGTTACTTGTGCAGATACATAATATTTTACTAAAGTATTCCTACAATTTGTATGTTTGGTCTCACATCTGTGGATGTGAGATGGAAATAAGGAGGAAATAATTTGTGTGTGTGCTTTGTAAGCCTGTGTGGGTTGAGCATCTTGATGTAAGATAGGACACTCGGTAACCTTTAATTTGTTTTGACAAACTCTATATTTAAATAATGAGACCCAAGGAGTTGCAACATACACTGCCTCTGGTGATTGCATTAAAACCCTTAGATGCATGACCTACACTCTTCCATGAGTGGGGTCAAAAATGATCCCAATTAGAATCAACAGCGTATGCTGTAAACTTAAGACATTTATTTAATTTTGGTTAAAGATAATGATTTTTATTATATTTTGGTCAACAAAAGAATTATTTCATGTTTGACAAGCTCATTTATCACTTTTTAATAACATTTTTATCCCAGCTTTTAAAAAGGTCAAAAACGGTTAACATTCAAAAAGTATCCCAATTAGAATCAATGCATTTAATGCAATATTATAACACAAGAATGATTTCATGTTTTCCATGCTATCACAACTTCAACATTCATTGTTTGTGTATCCGTCTGTTTGTCTATGCATGCACACACACGCGTCTTCTTTCTTCTCACTGTGAGCAGCTGTTACAAACTACTTGTTTCTGGCTGTGAGCACTGCACACAGGGTCACTGCATTTCCAGCAACTATTGGTGGCTTTGCACACATCTTACACCTCTTTCTCTTCTGTTGGCCCTGTCATAACCCTAACCCTAACCATCATAGTGAGAGTCTGCTTCTCTACACAACAAATGCAGTAATGTTAGCTAGTGTTAGCTAACTAGAAAGTAATTTGATGATAATAATAATAATAATAATAAAAATAGGTGCCATTTATATAGCACCTTTCACATATCCAAGGACGTTTTACAATTTGATGATGATAACACAACACTATATCACACAAAAATCATGTATGTGGAAATTAAGTTCATATTTTATAACAGCATATATATTCTGAGGTATAAAAATGATGATTGTACTAATAATACATGTATGTTGCTGTGAAAAAATAATCTTTAGGGGTGGTGAGACTGCTGACATTAGATGTGTGGATCTACAGTAAATATATACCTGACAGTCACAGTTGATAAAAATCAAAGGTTCCTAGGGTTAACCCTTGAAATTCCATAGAAAATTATTGAGGTCATTTTTGACCCCACGTATGGAAGAGTGTGGTACTGATACAAAAAATGCAATTACTTAAAAAATATAACAATTAGATACAAATCCAAATGGCCTTGTGTCAAAGACAACCTATTTGAGGAATACATGGAAGATTAAACGATAAAAATTTAAAATTACAAAGATATTGCAAAAAAACAACCGCTGGGGTCATTTTTGACCCCACTTATGCATCTTAGGGTTAACTGACATGTTTAGTAAGGAGTTCCCAAACGTTTCCATGCAAAGGACCCTAGAACTTATTGAACAGAAACCTTTTTTGTGTGGAACCTAAATGCAGTGTCCACCTGAGAAGTGGTATCCGACCCATGATAATACAAGTAGGTAAGTGAGGAAGGCAGAGTGTATTTGGTCTGTGACCTGGTCAATGATGAAAATATTTTTGCACTTAGCTCTATTGTAGGTTATTTTATATGAAAACCTGTGCTAGATTCATTTCTAAAGCTGGGAGAATTAGGCCAACTGGACTGAATAATACAATGTAAGATCAGTTTATTTGATGCATGTCATGTCAAATATGAAGACATAAAGAATATGAACATCTGCAGTGAAGTCTAGTCGCCGTTGCAACTGTGCCAGCAGTACATGGTACAAAAATCTTTGGAAATCAACGCTCACAAAAAAAAAAACCTATGTTTGAAGTTACAATTAGCTGTAAGGTCTCCTACAGGTTTAATCTTGGGGTTAAGGCAAAGATTAGGTTAATAAACAATTTAGGTTATGGTTTTAGTAGCTTTATCCCCAAGTGACGAGATGACTCAATGTGAGCTGACAAGAACGTGCATGAGGTACACAACACTCTGTGATGCAGTATGTAATGGGGTGTTCACACTACCAAACAGCAAAGCCACATCGTAGCTGAGTCACCGCTGAAGTGTTGCTCAAGCACTCTTTGATGTGGTTATGTCATCATGGGCTTGTGTACCATATTAACTTCCAATTATCTTTAATAGCTGGTAAACAAGATTTAGTATTACTAGTATATTGTGCATTGAAAGATGTATGTTACATACCTGTTACTCCCATAACAGTTGCCACACTCTACCAAGCTGCATTTTTTTGGTACGGTTACAGTAAATTCAAAGGGCAGGGTTAAATAGCACAAGGTACTAATGGCATGGATCAGATTTTCTTCCATTTTTTGATGCAACAGAACAGGAATTGTAGAAAGAGAGAAGGGGAAATGGTAAAACAAATGCATACAATTGGTTGACACTTGGTGCACTGTGTCACAGGGGTCAGTTTGTAACATCATGTTGCCGCCATCGAAAATTACTTGTAGCCTGTTGCTTTGTCACTGGAAGTCTAAGCACACAGTAAGGCACTGCCATCTCAGAATGGGAGGCCGAAAATGGGACTGCTGGTGCTGATGGGAGGCCACCTCCCTCCTACCACTATCACCCTGACTGGGATGTGCACTGTGGAAGGTGGAAAAAGTCCAAATATTGAGGGGGGAATAGTATCTCAGACAGCCAGCCTGCTGATGTAAAAAGGCCCTGACTGACCGCTGCTGGCTCCCTCTCTCTCACTCTCTGCCAATGCTTTCTCTGGCACTCACACAGAACTGCGCACAAGCAGGCTCACATGGAAAAAACATGCAGTTGTGTATAAAGCTCCAGCATCATCTTGCCATTTCAGTGTCTGTCTCTTTCTCATGCAAAACAGATGCAGTAGTAGAGCTCAGTCGTGGAAACACCTGCAGGTATCTTTGTTGTCACTTGTGAAAGTGTGTTTGCTCGGATTTGTGTGCGTGTGTCTAAAGTGTGTATGTGTGTGTACAAGACTGACAACCCACCTTTGAGTAGTGCTGCCATCTAGTGGTGACAATATGAAGTGAGGCGAACACTGCATCTGATTTATATGACATGGTTCATTCATCATGTAATAATGGGTGAATAAATACATTGCTATATCACATCCTCATGCTGTGGTAAATTAAGAAAAGGGGGAAAGTGCTATTTAACAATCCTGTAATTAAGGTATCATTCCTATATTACAGCCTGCATGGAATACATTTTCATGATATCCAGTTTGGCTTATAGATATCTCAGTCTTGATATTACATGTAAATGAAAGAAAGTGTTTAATACACGATTCATACCCCCTTAAGATGTGTGATGAGCAAATGTGTTTATGCTGCAACACAGCATAAACTACATAATAAACATAAATACTGATTCATCCATTCTGCTGCAGACTTAATCATGCATTCTTGTGACCTAATTATGTCCATAAGACAAATGTAGGCATATTTTTAATAGAATAGCGCTGTTAAACCAAATCAGAATGGTAAGTTATTGGGACACAAAGATGTGACATTTTTATCAAACAGTGTGTCATGTTGAACATCAATCCACCCTCCCCCCATAGCCGCTCCCCTTCCTTTAGATTAAAGGCTCCATTTGCAGTGCCTGCAATTTATTTACCTCTTATAAGCTGTGCAAGTTCTCTGCTGACCTTGTTTGGCCCAGTCTTTCTCTGGCCTCCATCCTGATGCTGGCAAAGAGGAGCACTGACCAGGAGTGACTGCACTCTGGGAAGGCTAGATAGCATGGCCCCCGGCTTCAACAACACTGGGTTAAGGCCAGTGTTAAAGGTTAAGGAGAATTTAGCAGCCATTAAAACATTTCACAATTTCTGTCAGTGTGCTGGTTGTAACCTTCTTCTTATTGCGTGTGTCCGTGATTTTTCCTCGTATTTCACAATCTAGCTCCATTTTCTCTCTCTTTTTCCTCACAATATGGGGATTTTTCTACCATAATTGAAATGAAAATCAAAACAGACGATTTATAGGTAGTACAGAAAGACAATCCGCGCATTTTAAGAACACATGAATCAGTCAGCGTTAACCAAGAGCACAGTAACTCTCCATACCTGTCTCCTGGATTTAGGATACATTTTGGACAATATACAGGAACACACACCCATGTAATTTAAACTGATTCCCTTCATCAACGCAGCTGCATAGTGGAACAGTAATGACATTCACTGTGTAACCATATTTGACAGGTAAGGAGTGAGAGGAAATAAACAAATCTGGAAGCATCTTTCTGCCGTCTGTAATTTAAGGTGACACATCGTAAAAAAGCTATATGAGACCGCAGTGCAACAATGAATAAGCAAAGTGCCACAATAGCATTACTTCACTTAGTAAAACGTGTTGTGCCTCATGCAGTAAACGTCCTCTCGAGTATTTCAATGTGTATGTGTGTACATGTGTATGCATATTATGCATGCTTTAAAATGTGTTTGTGAGAGCATGTGCATGTGCATTCACCAGACTGGGAACTTGCAGGCTTCTGACCCACTTTGAGTTGTTTTCATTTTCATTCACTCCCCATGAGCAGCCACAAGGCTCTTGCTTTCTCTCCACTTCTCCCCTTTTCTTCTTCCCGTTCTCCTCCCAGTATTTACCTGGTTATAATTGTGACATGAATCATTTCCGACAGGGAGGAGCTCAGCTTGGAGAACAAACTCCCCGACAAAAGCCAGGGACAGGAAGAGAAACTTTCTTTTGATTCCCGTAGTAAAGCAACTGATGAGTTTACAAGCGCTCCATGTATCTCTGTGTTTACGTTTTTGACTGATTGCACTGGAACAACATCCACCTCTGGGTGTTTAATGGGAGTATGAGATGTTGTGAGCATGAGATGTATGAGTGGAAAAGACAGAATATTTGTATTTACTTTTTTTTTCCCCCAAATGAAGACAGGTTTAAAAATATAAAAGGTAAAAAAAACCCTCTATTGAATGAGTTATCTTTAATGCCAACTCTGCTGTCTAATGGGGCTGTAGATATTATAGATCTCTGTAATAAGTATGTACTATATGACTGAACCATATAGAAATATATGTATATATAAAACAATACTTTCCAAGATATGGAACTGCTTACTTAAAAAAATAAGAGTGAGTCTGTCGATGCTATCACCCTTCTATAGTGACCAAGCATCTCCTATATGATCCAATGGCCAAGTGCTTAGCGGCATCATAAGGGAGGGAATCTATCAGTCCTCCTCCTTGCATTGATTGTCCAACACTAAGAAGGACTCTCATAAAGTAATAAATTCAGAATATTCAGAAATCAATGCTGAGATGTTTTGAATGGGTCCATTTTAATGAACTAAATTAAACCTGAGACATTCTTATGTTTATTACTCTGTTGTGATAAAGCCCAGTAAGATCTGAGATTTGCGTTTGCTTTTATCTAGACTATGGTCAGACAAATTCTAATCCATTTTATGCTTAACACAGAATTTACAATCAACTGGAAGAAAGCTTACAGTGCCTCTGCAAAACAGGTCCTATGATGCAGCAGGTGGAGGATCAGTTTCAGCTGCACATGACATACATGCAAACGCGTGTTACTGGATAAGTGAGGTTGGACCTATGACAGCACAAACACTGGTATCCATTCCCCTAGCAGGGAATACGAGAGATGCTGAGCTCTCTAACAAGCTTTTCCTGTTACACCATAGCCCCTGAAGACCTTGTAAATGAAGAAAACACCATGACAAGGATGGGCCTCATTGGTTTCTCTTGTTGTCTCCTGGTTGTGCATGCACATACTATTCTGTGAGCAGGAGCTGGCTGCACCTGGTATAAACACTGCATAGCTAACTTAACCAACAAAGCTAGTGTTAGCTTACAAATGTATAACCCATTTAGAGGTGAAATAACAGTAATTTAGGATATAGTCAACACATCATAACTGGTACTTGCTGTAAAAAATGCTGTTTAATAATTATGTAAACAGGGAAGGACTGTACTAACTCTGAAACACAAATATCTCCATGTATGCAACTATAACTACATTTACAAAGGATTGGCAGTCAAGTTAAATGTATGATTTGTCCCCCAAAAACTCATTTTTAGGGGATATGCTACAACCTATGATGCTACAGTGACTTCCTGGTATATAGCTGGTGCAACATGAAGTGCCAGCTGTGTGAAGTAGGGTTACAACTTGTAACAGTCAGCTTTAAGGATGAATGACTATGTGTTTGCTGACTTTGAGCCACTGAATGTCAAATGTACTCAACTAAATGCTACTTCTTAGACAAGAGAGGGTTCAGAGAATCCCATTTGGAGATGCAATCAATCAATCAAGCTCCTGTTTGAGTACTATGAAACACAATATGACAAAATGTCTTCCCAAAACTGAATTCAAATATCTCCCACCATCCTTAAGAAAACCCTCAACAATCTTAAAGTGCCGCTTACACACTCCCTGGAGGGTGATTTCAGTTGAGTGGTGATACGATGCCCAATCCGTCAGTCATCCTGCAGTCCAGGGAGGGGCAGACAGAATGGTATTGGGCTTCTCAATGCCAAATGCCATGCACGGCTGGAAAGTGAAGCACCCAGATGATTGGGTTTATTAAAAGCTTTCTTGTCCTGTGCCACGGCCCAGTGATTGATCTCCTTTGACGTGTCCTTTTACCCCGTGTCACATTAATAAACTACGTCTCTGCTGAGAGACTGACAGACTGCCTCCTCCTCCGAGAAACAGAGAGGGAGAGGAAGGAAGAGGGATGGGAAGGGAACAGAGACAGAGGATACAGAAAGATGGAAAAGGTGCAGACGGTCTGAGAAAAGTATTAGCACAGAAAGAGAGAAGGAAGACAGAGACAGCAAGGTTGCACTTTTAATGCTGATCATTATGGCAGGAGAGCCTGAGTCAGGATATTTATCACTTTCATAACATTGGCAGTGTCTACTGCTATGGTAACATTACATAATATTCATATTCCATGGCAAGAAATTTACAAGCTTTTATGCTTTCCCTCTGTTTAGTCTCAAATGAAACATACAGTATACAACTTACTGGCAACTGAGACAGAAACAGAGTGAGTTTTATTTTGGCTATTTTATAGAGGATAATGTTGGCTGTCCTTTCTGCTTAATCTGTACTAAGAACCAGGTGTAGGTGGTTAGTAGTACAAACAAAAAAGTCTATGCAATGTTACAAAAGATTTAAATAAACCCTGAAAAGATGTCAGAGTCAAAGGTACACTCACCTTTGTCCTTCCCCTGAAAACTCCTTTTAGAAATGTGGTCACAGCTGTATGAAGGATAGAGATGAGGCTGCCAAACTACCTGATCTATTACCCCTACTTTTTGATTTTTAGAATACCTGAAACTTATTTTAGAACTAAAATTTATATTATTTAAAAAAATGTTTGGAAAAAAAAAAATATAATTTTGTGTTATAGAAAATATGTCTTAAAAACTAACTGAGTGCAAATTCAGACTGAAATCAAAAGAAATTCCGCTTTGAGTAATAAATGGTGAATGAACTATTTTTACTTGCCTTTCAACCCATTATGAAATTCACACAATCTGAGTCAATCTGACAATCTGAGTCAGTTCAATATTGATGCCAGAGCCCAAATATAGGACTGATATGGTAGTAAAATGTTGGTAAGCCATGATGAAAATTCCAAAAATAAAATATTCATCAGCCATGCCTGATAATAAAAGGGCTAAACTCCAAATCCCAGTTTTAATACAAACTCTCTGTTATACAATGAGTGTATCCAAGTCATCAATGTCATCAAAGCTGTTTTTAAACTTTAGATAGCGCCATCAAAAGCCATAAAAGACATTATAAAACTATTTTCACAGATTGAGTGATACTCTTCATACTCTTCATTAGGAGTGAACTGTATAAAATTACTGGCCCCTTTAAAGTATTCCGCTTGTGACTCAAGATGACTCCAGGTCAAACAACATGAAATTATTATGAATGGATTATAAAATCATATTTATGATTGATTATGAAAATGTAAAAACTTGAATAAAATTTTTGCTGATTACACTCTGTTGCTCTGTTATCAAGTTTTAAAACCACATTATTTATGCTACACTTTTAGATCCTGATTGGTTTTACCTAGATGTTTTAATAAGGTAAAAGATTTTAATCATTTAATCTTGATCTCAAGAAGCTGTCAGCTCGATGTAGCTTACTGGACTGCCTTGACTGCTGTTAGGTTTGTTTATAGCCCCCTGGCCATACTGGGGATTTAATGAGGATTTTAAGCTATCTTTGGATTTTACTCCTCTTTCCCTGGTTGGGGAGTTTGTTTGACACTACCTGAGTATTTAAGAGTTTTTCTCTAATCAGATATTCACCAGCTAACAAGCTAACACGGAAGAACTAAACCAAAGCAGCATGCCACCATTTACCTGGTTTATGAAAGTTTATGTAAGTTATTTCTCAATTAAAACCCACAAACTGCTTTTTAGATCCAATTCACACATTCTTTTAAAGACAGTTTATAGCTTCTTCTTTTTTTTAATGAAAACTTACTCAGCATTGTAAATTATTCTTTTCAGATGGGTTTTTTTCTCTACTGCTCTTAAAACATTCAGTTAAACCTCTTCTGAAGTTAAACAATTTAGTTCCCTCACTCAGGGGTTATTTTAGACCCTTTCTAGGGGTGCTGTAGCACGGTGTGGTTCTCTAGCTGTACCTTGGAGGAGAGGAGAGATCTGCGGCGAATCACCAAGACTGCACAAAAGATCATCGGTGGCCCTTTTCCACTCCTGGAACAGAGCTGGAAAGATCAGGTCTGACTGCACACATCCTGGACAATGTCTTTTTGACACCCTCCCCTCTGGCAGACTCAAAGTCATGAGGGCACGAACTGAGAGACTGAAAACCAGCTTCTTCCCCAGGGCGGTGAAAGCTCTGTTGGAAACCTGATATGGACTCTGGCACCATACCGGACTTGCACCTTACACTGCACTTTATATTTGATGGACATTCTGACCTTTTATTCCTTGTTATTCCTTTTATTTATGCTTATCCCTTTTATTTATGTTTACTCCTTTTATTTTATTTATGCTGTTGTGAAAAGAACTGCTCTCAAAGAAAGTTTCGTTGTATAGACAACTTTATTGTATGACAAAGCATTTATCTATTAGGAGCTAAACCCCCCCTAAAGATCTGATCCTACAATCGCCCCTGCCCTCACTTATTAATAACTACAGACCAGTATACAATTTGCAATTTGTAGGTAACATTTTAAAGAAACTTGTTTTTAATCAGTGAAATTATTTTATGAACTCCCACAATATTTTGGAAAATGATCAATCTGGTTTTCGGGCCAATCATAGCACTGAGACAGCATATGTCAAGGTTGTAAATGGGCTGTCCGATATGGATATGAATAAAACATTCTACATTAGTACTACTTGACTTTGCTACCATAGATCAGTTGATTCTTTTAGGTAGACTTCGCAGTCTGATTGGCCTCTCTCTGACTGTATCTTAGAGATGAAAATTAATTTTGGTGCTCCTCAAAGTTTAATTTTAGGTCTTAAACTTTTTAATATGTACATGCTGCCACTTGGAAACATCATCATGGGGAAAGGCCTCCATTTCCACGTATATTCTGATGACACACAGCTTTACACTGCAGAGTCTACTGATGACTCAGGCTCAATAGATGCCCTTCTGAAATGTATTTTAAATAACAGGTTATAGTTGGCAGATCATTTTCTACAGCTCAACTAGCACAAAACTGTAGTGTTGGTTATTGATTCTGAAGCTCTCAGAAACAAACTCAGTGTGAAACTGAAAAACACTGGCATTATAACCCTGTCATCAAGTAAAAGAACCCTTCTCAGATCAGAAACACATTAGAAAAAAAGCTAAGAATTCATTTTAACACTCTATGAACATTGCCAGAGTGCAACCATTTCTCTCTCAGCCAACACAGAGACACTAATGCATGCTTTAATCACCTGCAGGATTGACTGTTGCAATGCTCTATTTTCTGCTCTCTCTAAAAAGAATATGGCTCAGTAACAGTCACTTAAGGATTGAGCTGCACATGTGTTGACAGAAATGATTTTAAGATCCCTTTATTGATTTATAAAGCTCTTAATGGTCATGGTCCCACCAATTTATCAGATTTGCTTTTAGCCTATAAACTCTCGAGAACCCTCAGGTCTCATATAGTGGCCTTTTAATTATCCCAGTGAGGCATCATTTTATTACTATGGTCCAGTTTCTGGAACAGCCTTCCTGAGGCTTGAGGGCAGCGGAGCATGTTGATATTTTTAAAGTCAGGCTCGAAATTTAGCTTTTTAGTCTGGCTTTTTATTAAACTTGTTTATTTATTTGTCAATTTATTTATGTATTTTAGTCTTTTTTACTCCTTTGTATATTTTTTTTTAAATGTTCTATATTGTTTGTTTTTAAAACCCTTCCTTTTATTTCTGTTTTTACTCACTTCAACATATAATCTACTGTCTTTAAGTATTTTATTATTTTATTGCGTCCTCTTTTCATTCACTTTTTATCCACGGTTTGAAGTTTAGAATTTTTATCGATGTAATTTAAATTTGTTTAATTGAGTTGTTTATCTATTTCTAATCCTGTATCTGGTGTTTACCCCTTGCAAATTGATTATATTTATGAGAGATTTCCCTTGTTTTTTATTGAGTGATGTTATTATTGAGTGTATTACAAAGTCGTTTGTAGCTTTATGTGTGGACTTCTTGTTACATTTTATTTGTATGAAAAGTTCTTTAAAAATATAGTCTGATTGATTGATGATTGATTTGTTCATTTAAAAAAGCAAAACCAACTTGCTGAGAAATGAAAACTGCTTTGGTAAATCAAAGTTTAGAGCATTTCTTGTCTGAATTATAATTAGGTAGATCTTAAAGTCTGTGATGGCTATAAGTTTGTCAAGATTCAAGATTTATTAATCCCTTGAAGGGCAATTTATTTTAAATTACATTGTCTTATATTAAAAAATAAGATGCACCAGGTTCATTACGAGTCTAACATTACACTGTCTATTCTACACAGCTCTAGTCATTTCTGTTCTACTTTAAGGTTTGCTATACTCGCACTGCGCATGCTCAGTGTAGTGCTAAGGAAGAAAGGAAAATGTCTCTGGCGAGGTGAGTACCGCGACAAGGCCTTTTGTGTGTTTAATTAGCCAAACTGTGATCATAACTCGTTTCTATTACGATATAGTCGACAGGGATAACACACTTAACATGTCTCGTTGATATTTTTGATCTGAGCGCTGTTGTTTTATTTCTTTATTTAATTAAAGCTAGTTGTATCGTAAGCTGCGTTAGCTTAGCCGCACGCAACCATGTCCACAACACAAATGTATCAACTATGTGGCGATTAATGATGTTTGAGCTTCATTATTAAATCTGATTGTTCCAGAAATGTTGCTACGCTGTTAGCTAGCTAGCTGTTTGATAATCTAGCTGAGTAAAGCTAGTCGGTGTCTCTGTCGGCTAATGTTAGCTCGGCTTTACAGGAGCTGAGCCACCACGTTACCACTAAACGTCACACTTATCTATACGTCTTCGTGTGTTTAGCTTTTTACCGGCGCCGACCCAGCTGTCCCAGGACCAGCTGGAGGCAGAGGAGAAGATCCGGGCCCAGAAGTCCTACTCCACCGCCCTGGTTTCTTCCCGGAGAGAGCCTGCTCCTTATGGAACTAGGAAAGGCTGGGTGCCACGCTCACTTGACGTAAACACTTTTATTTAATGAGTACACATCAACCTGGTATGTGGTAAAGTTACCTGATCGCTTGGTGTCAACAGGAACATTTGTGACCCGGTTAATCAGAACTGTCTACTTACTTTATACTGTAGCTTGATTTATCCACACCTCATACACTACAATATAGTTTGGGCCAGTACATATTAAATGAGTAGATTCAGAGTTATCTTAGATATGATTAAACAGTGTAAGATGTGACTGGGTAGCATTTATGTAGTAGTGGATGGATATGTTTTATGTTCAGGCCGGCTTCTTCAGGTTCAGGTTAATTTATTGATACCCATAGGTAAATTTGTTTTGCAGTGAGATGAGATGATGTCCTCCATTTATACAATAGACAAACAAATGTACAGTAGAAACAACAAATTCAACCTAAGAGACATACATATGTACCCAAGGCACCACCAATCAGGACACAGAAAAGAGAAAAAGCATCAATGCTGGGAAACTGTCCCAATAAAGTGAAGGGATCAATGCCACAAATGTCTTACACACGGTTAGGTTTTTGTCCTTTCTCTCTCTATCCCTCAACCCCAATCGGTTCGAGGTTTCTTCACCTTAAAGGGGAGTTTTTCTTTACCGCTGTCACCAAGTGCTTGCTCATGTGGGAATGTTGGGTCTCTTTGGATTAAATTAAAGGGTACAGGTGTAGATCTGCTCAATGCGAAAAGTGCCTTGAGATGATTTTCTTGTTGTGATTTGGCGCTATATAAATAAATATTGATTGATTGATTCTGTGTTTCTGTAGGACTTTGGAGATGGAGGTGCTTTTCCTGAGATCCACGTGGCCCAGTTTCCTCTGGAGATGGGCAGGAAGAAGAAGACATCCAACGCTCTGGCGGTGCAGGTGGATGCCGAAGGAAAGATCAAATATGACGCCATCGCAAGACAAGGACAGAACAAGGACAAGGTATATAGGCAAAGTACTCCTACACACAAACACTATCTTGAAAAATATCGAGCCCAGATGAAACTACCAAGTCTTGTCGTGCTCTGTCTGAAGTTGGTAGTTCAGATCAATTGGGCAACGAGTAGTCACACATTAAAATGAGAGATGAATGTCTTGCTATGACACTTGCATAAAGTTTTCTTATGTGATTACAAAATAAAAGCACGTAGCTTGCTTCAGTGGTTGTTTCTAAACATTTCTCATCTTTTCGTTGTTGCAGGTGGTCTTCAGTAAGTACACAGACCTACTTCCTAAAGAAGTTCTGAATGAGGACACCCCAGAACTACAGAAACCTGATGAGGAGGCTATACAAGAGGTAAGATGTGGCGCTAAATAATGTGAAAAAAGTTGATGCAAAGTAAAGACATTTTTTACAGTTTAACACAAAATATTTAATATTTCAATTATATTTTTTTGTATCTATTTATTTTGTTATTTGAAGGTGGAAATATAGTGAAATTGTTTTTTAAAAATCAATACAATTTACAATGTTATGAAACGATAACGTTATGTACACTGTAACATAGCAGCTTCACTGAACACAAAAAATGTAATCTGTTTTTGTTCTTTGATATTTTTAAGGTTTGTTCTCACTGTAATTCTAAGCAATCTACATGTAAGCACGGTCTCTGCACTTTCAATTCTGACTTGTGTTTTGTGTCCTTTTGTAGCTGACGGAGAAGACCCGCGCTGCCCTTGATAAGCAGGTGTCTCAAAAGATTGCTGCTGCCATGCCTGTAAGAGCGGCAGACAAACAGGCTCCTGCACAGTACATCAGGTATGGGTTCAGATTTCAGCACCATTTTGAAAATCACAGAAAGTCAGTGGGGAAAGTAAATATTTTATCACTTGTAGTACCTATTTTGTTGAATTATCATGTGGGAATGACTGTAGCAGTGAGAAAAACTTAACAGACACATTTTTTTAGCAAATGGCAACAGCGCATAGACCAGTCTTCATGAAAACTTACACCTGTCGTCTTGACTTGAGTTATTCATGTTTGTTCTTGTGCTCTTCAGACTGATCTAAATTATTTAGCAGTTACTTTGATGTATTCGAGCTGTCAGAAAAGTGACTAATTCCTGGAGTGCAGTCTAAAGCACATCCTATCTTTAATCTGATCAGGGACCTACCTTTTTTTATTCATCATCCTATATTTTCAGTTGCTTTTAAATTTTAAATCTTATCTTTTATCTACTAAAGACAAATTCTTACAAAAAATATTAGCTGGAAGTGAACTGTTTTTGTTTTGTCATGCTTGGGAATAGAATTAATTACGTCAGTGAATAAAGCTGCAAGCATTTGTGTGTTTGTGTGAAGGTTACAGTCTTCTTCCTCTCTGTCTCTCCCCAAAGATACACCCCGTCCCAGCAGGGAGTGGCTTTTAACTCAGGGGCCAAACAGAGAGTCATCCGCATGGTTGAAATGCAGAAAGACCCCATGGAACCGCCACGTTTCAAGTAAGTAAACATGTTTCTGTCATCAGTCCCTCGCTACTTTACACACAATATGTAAAGTTATCAGTAGAGTTATTCTGATTTCCATATGTAGAGCTGTTTTGGACACACAAACAAAACACTTTCATATTTCTCTGTGAATATAATGTATATGTGTATTGTTTTACAATTTGAATTAGTTTTTGTTTTTTAACTAATTAATGGTATAATTTGTTTTTATTGGTGTCAATAACTCAAAATATGAGAGACAAACCAGACCTTTTTTCTTGCCCAGGTAGTGTTTTTGCACTTTTTAGTGCTAAAATCTATGTTGACCTACTGTAACTGGTTTCTCCTTGGCCCCTTCTCCTTTTATTAAAAAAACATAAAACATAATTACATTTGATGTCTACACTTGTCTTTCAGGATAAATAAGAAGATTCCTCGAGGACCTCCTTCTCCCCCTGCCCCGGTCATGCATTCTCCAAGCAGAAAGGTATTGTTGACTTTTCCACATTTGGCTGAGTTGTTTCTTGTTATTCTTGCTTCATTCAATTTTTTTAGAGCTTGAATGTGAAATTGATGAATCAAAATGAAGCTGCTTCCATTAACTGATTTTCTCTCTTTTGTTTTAGATGACAGTAAAAGAACAGCAGGAGTGGAAGATTCCTCCATGCATCTCTAACTGGAAGAACGCTAAGGTAACGTAACACTGGGCTTATTTGTATTTCTTAATGTGAGCATTGATTAGTCTCTGCAGGCATGTTTCTTTTACACTTTTTCTGTTTTCTACTTAATATATACATAAAGCATAATATTTAATTTTTAGGGCTCCAGGACTTCATGATAATTGTTATAATTACTCATTACCCTTTTCTTCTCTGCTCATTTGTTTCTCTAATTATGCTTAATTGTTTCTTTCAGGGCTACACCATTCCTCTGGACAAACGTCTGGCTGCTGATGGTCGGGGGCTGCAAACAGTTCACATTAATGAAAACTTTGCCAAGCTGGCCGAGGCGCTCTACATCGCTGATAGAAAGGTACAGCATCGTGTGTGGTTCATTTATTGTTCAAAATTGTTGCATATGTGTCTTTTTCTTTTGTTATTGAATGGACTAAATAATGAAATGCTGGTTGTGTCTGTAGGCCAGGGAGGCAGTGGAGATGAGAGCCCAGGTGGAGAAGAAGATGGCCCAGAAGGAGAAAGAAAAGAAGGAGGAGAAACTCAGGGAGCTGGCTCAAATTGCCCGAGATCGCAGAGCGGGAATTAAAAGTCACGGGGATAAAGGTGAGTCCTGGTGTCGGTGGAGAAAACAAAGTTAGTTCGTCTGATTTTTCATTTTTCAACCATACATACATACAAATACATGTGTGTATTTGTACAAATACATGTGTGTATTTGTACAAATACATGTGTGTATTTGTACAAATACATGTGTGTATTTGTACAAATACATGTGTGTATTTGTGGTATCTGTGGGTGTCTGGTTTTCTGAGCGAGCAGAGCAGACTTTATCATGAGTGTTGTTGCCACTTCCAAATCTGTAACACGATTGGCACAAGTGATGACAACATTTTTCATCCTGCCAGTGTTAACAGGACCAGTAAGCTGTGAAATGATATGTCTGCTTCTCTACTGATAGTTCACATACACTCTGTAGAAGTAACATCACCATTACAGTGTCCTGTTTTTGCTGATATTCCTTGAATGTCCATTTAAATGCATCGCGTAACATCGACTGAGAATGCAAAATCTGAACATCTGACATTGTTTTTGTTATGAATTCCAACATTTGTCTTGCTAGTTTACCGATTTCTGACAGTTTCTCTTCACTTTATCTTCCCTCTCCTGCTGCGTTTGAACTCCATTTCACATCTGTTTTTGTATTCATCATGTCGAACGCCACCTACAACACACATCCCTCATCACCCGTCTCCCACTTTTCCTTCTTTGTGGTATTTAATTCACTTATTTACTTTGCTTTTTTTTTTTTTTGTTTCTTTGCACCACCCTTCTCCCCTCCATCCATCTTTCCCCCACTCCCCGTCTCACACAGCAGGTGGCGAGGACGGCGAGGCCAGGGAGCGTGACGAGATCCGCCATGACAGAAGGAAAGACAGACAGCACGATAGGAACATTTCCAGGGCTGCTCCTGATAAGAGGTACTGGACACACACTTTAAGCACACCACATGTGAACTCATCCACCCCTTCCCTCCTCCGTACACACACACACACACACACACACACACACACACAGATGCACCGCACACTGCTGAATCATTCATGGGGCCAGCAGTAATACTGAACAAACGCAGTAGGATCCAGCTGAGTACTCAGGCAGTAGTCCTTGTCTGCAACGATCCAGAGACTGTTTGTGCATGTGAGATGCGTGGTCACTGTGTGTGTGTGTGTGTGTGTGTGTGTGTGTGTGTGTGTGTGTGTGTGTGTGTGTGTGTGTGTGTGTGTGTGTGTGTGTGTGTGTGTGTGTGTGTGTGTGTGTGTGTGTGTGTGTGTGTGTGTGTGTGTGTGTGTGTGTGTGTGTGTGTGCACCGTCAGGCTGTCAGTTGATGGAATTGCAGTTCCCTGGAGAAGTGGAGGAAGTGAAACTCGGGAGGAGAAGCTCATTATAATCACAATTCCAGCTGTCAGAAGCCAGAAACCTTGTTATCTTAAAATTAACTTTCACGTAACTTTGAAATGGCTGTTAGCTAAAGGACAGTCAAATCTAAAGTCACGAAGAACCAAATGAAAAACTTCCACTTATTACAGTCACATATTTCATCATAAATTAATGCTGTAACTGAAGGTGTACATAACAAATTTGGCAATATATTATTACAATATGTTAACAAGACACTGTAAAATGTAACATTCCCTTGAGACTTCACATGTTTGTTGCCACAGCATTTTGAGTATTGGACTTATTTGTAGAAGTATAATATTTACTACTTGTTGAAACTTTTCTAGCTCTTAATTTCAGACATTGTTCTTTGTTCCAGGTCGAAGCTGCAGCGAGACCAGGACAGGGACATCAGTGAGCTCATCGCTCTGGGCGTGCCCAACCCTCGCTCCTCCAGCGAGGCTCAGTATGACCAACGTCTCTTCAATCAGAGCAAGGTTAGAGCACATCATACATACCTTTCTGCATTAATATAAACCCAGATGATTTGTTTTTATTTCACGAAAAAATGCAAAAGAGTACAAGACTTGAATGATGGCCTGCTCTGTGACATAAAGAGAAAATATTTCTTAAACAGATTTATGTCGAGGCAAGAGAGACAGTTGCCTTGCAGAGTCAAGTCACTTCAAATATCAGCTTCGGTCTTTGAAAATAAGTTTAGTTTCAGCTCAAACTGAAGTAGTGGCAGTGTTGAGTGGTTTGGGTTTTGAGAGAGGACTTGGATAGGATTTGATGCTTCATTGCAGAACAAACTTTATCGCTGAGGGTCCAAACATTTCCTTAGTGGGTGCAAAAAGCCAGTTAAGAGATTTATATTCAGGCCGAAACTCACCTCACAAGATTTGGCTATTCCACTGTTGTGCTCTGCCAGACTCTAGCAGTACTGAGTAGGTCTCTGTGCAGTATCACTAAAAAGTTAATATAAAAGGTTAGACTAAATTGAAAATATAGGCGGAAAAGTGCCACATTGACTTCGGAGTGCTGATTTGGGGCTACGTGAGTTCAACAGGTGTAGGCGAGATGACCATCACACCCAAATATTGAATGAAAAGATGACTCCCAGTCTCAAAAAGGTTGGCAGGAGAGGAATTTTCCAACATGACAATGATTACAAACACACTGCAAAAACCCACAAGAGTCCAATAGAAAAACACTTAGTGTATTTTAAAGAGGAAGGTAGGGCAACAAAAACCCCTCGAGCGAAGAGCAGCTAAAAACAGTCATCTGTGACGAATGGCAGAACATTTTTTCACAGATTGTCTCTAGACTGGTATCGACCCTGCCCAGGAGGGTCCAATCTGTCATAAAAAATAAAGGCAGGCATACAAAATATAAAGAAAAAGAAAAATGGAGTCTCACTAATGAGGGGTGTTCTGCAGGGCTCAACATTAACACCAGCCATCAGCCAAATGCTGGTGAAATAGGCAAGTGGTTGTTAGATTTGAATCACTCACCAGCCAAAAAAAACAAACAAGGGTGGCTGCTTAAATTTGAACATGGACTAGCCGTTTGGTCGGTGGACAAAAAAGTTAATTTTGAACACTGGTGTTCAGATTTTTGTTGCAGTTGTTCTTTAATGTGGATCTTTTATGATAGTTGAATTAGCCATAAAATCCTTTTTCTTTCTCTTCAAATGAAGTGGCTGAAAAACAAATAAAATTGTAATAAATGTAAAGGATTTATAATTACTTAACATTTCCATGATACTAACCATGCGTATACCATATATATATATATATATATATATATATATTTATTTTTTCTGAAAGGGTTTTTCTCTCTTGTTTCTTTGCAGGGTATGGACAGCGGTTTTGCTGGCGGTGAGGACGACACATACAACGTGTACGACCAGCCGTTCCGCAGCGGCAGAGACATGGCCTCAAACATCTACCGGCCCAGCAAGGGTATAGACAAGGACGCCTACACAGATGACTTCGACACACTCATGCAAAACAACAGGTACTATAGACTGCTTTGTTTTTTTTATTAACAAATTGGACATGATTTGATTTATTTGTCTAACATTCTTCTGTACGGTTTTACCTGATTTGATTGATAAATGTGCTTTTTCAGGGAGTCAAAGACAGGAAAAAAAAAATAGATGCACCTATATGTACCAACAATTGAAATACCACTCAGCAGAGAAGAGACTTAGTTTTATTGTTAATTGCACTATAGTACTATTATAGTATAATACAGTAACATATAGTATAATGTAACACAGTGGTACATTTTACTGTGTATTGTTAACTATTAGTCATGTATGTTATGTTATTGGAGCTTATCAGTTTCCAAAAAAGCATAATTTTGATGATGATGATGAATATTATTATTGGAAAATCGCACTGATGAAAGGAGCACCACCTGCACATTGACTCCAAACCACACTTCTTTTTAGAGAAGGCAGCATTGGCTCAGGTGCTTCAGTAAAAATAAAAACCCAAATTAAGGAATTTCTTGATTGTCTGATTTGATTTGATGAGTAACATTCGCCTCAAAAGCAAAATATATTAAACAATGCACAATAAAGATACCACAAGTACATTGCTGCTTTCATTCACAATACACATTCATTTGGAAAAACATCATTTCTCGTAACTGCTTTAACTTAATTAGCATAATTAAGAACACTTTTTTTCACTAACTGAAGAGCTCATTAAAAATTTAAGGTTTTTTTTTTTGTAATATAAAATTTGTAAAAAAAAATTCCTCCCAGCCCACAATGGGTCTCCAGTTGATCAAATTTAGGACATGCAAATGTATCAGCACTGTTGAAGTTTAACCTTCTTGGGGAAAAAAAGAAAGAGAGCCTGAATCATTTTTGAGGTCGTCGTAGCTTTATTTTGAGGCACGAGGCAGGCGTGCACATGATGTCCCAGCAGGAGCTCTTGTCCTTGGGGCAGCAGTGCCACACTCCACTAGCAGAGCATAGCCTGTCCCATATGTTTAGTCACCAGCTTGTCAGTGTCCTTTAGGAATAGCTGGCTGGCTGCAGGGTGCTACACCATCGTGCAAAACCAGATATAAAAAAAACAAGAGAAATAAAAACATATGTTCCGTGGAATACCCTGATAGTTTGTATCCTGTCCTCTTTTTTTCTCTTCATAAAGAAAAACATTCGTACATCTGTTAACGAAGAAGAAACCTGCTAGAAGTTGTTTTTTTTTTTTTTGTTCCAATCTTTAAGTCCTCTTTTCTGCTTTGAGAATATCTGAAGGACAAAAACGAGTCCAACAAAACTAAGATTGCTTGTGCGGTTAAATGACCTCCTCTCATCGGTTTGAGCAACTATGCATTTTTAGCACAGTCTAATTATCCTTCTGCTCTTTCTTCTCCCCCCCCCCATCAGGTTTGTTCCAGACAAAGAGTTCTCAGGCGGCGACCACGGGCAGAGGCGGGAAGGCCCAGTCCAATTTGAGGAGGATCCCTTCGGTCTGGACAAGTTCTTGGAGGAGGCTAAGCAGCACGGCGGCTCCAAGAGGCCCTCCACCAGCAGCCGCTCAAAGGACGACTACCACGACAAAAAACGCAGGAAGGAGTGAGAGCAGCCGGGCGCTGAGGGCGGCAGCTGCTTACACGTTAAGAGGAGTAGTCTGCAACTTCGCAGTGGCTGAGAGGTGTTTTATTATACTCAAGTCTCTATAGGGTTTTCTTTCAGAGTGAGAGAAGCTGAGAGATTGTAAACATTTTTTTTTATATTTTACATCTTTTTGTTTTCCTTATTTGTTGTTTATTCAGCTCCAGTCAGAACACGCTGAGCGTTCGATGTCATCCGCGCTAAAATGTAACATTGCAGACTGATTTTAGATATAATGAAAGTGGAGCTGAAAGGATAGCTGTTGTATGAGTGCGTGCGTGCGTGTGTGGGATCTGCATCTGAAAACTTGTCGGTACAGTGCAACCAATAACATTTCAGATGTGGACGGTGATATTTAGGGTCTATGCCCTGGAAATATGTATGTATTTTTTTTCTCCACATGTATACAGGATAAACCCAACAAAATCTCAGCAGGAACTGTCAACCACTCCGTCTCCCCCACCGACACCCCACCCCCCCACTTCTAATTTTTTTGTGTTTTTATTTAAGCCCCTAGTGTATTTGTTACAGCTACAGCCCGTATTTGATTTCAGATATGTACAGCAGTATAAACTTACCTGTAAAATGTAAAGCAAACCAGCTTTATAATTCTTGTACAATACTACCAATGGAATAAATTTCATATAGTGTCATTTGTATCCCTCTTGTGTTTCTTTTGGAGTAAAGTTTTCTATTTTATTTCAACTTACTATGCCGATTTTTAAAATGAGATGCGTTTTCCACCTGTCAGCTTCATTCAATCCATTTTAGAGCAGCTTAATTCGAACTTTTACAACACACAGTGGAAAGTCAATTAGTTGTGTAATTGTTATAGTTTGCTAGTAGTAGATTCCCACTATTTAAATCACTTCCCGAGTAATGTGTGCCATTTACATAGATGATTAAATGCCCAAAATGGATTCAGAGAAGCCATCAATTACAAAGTGTGAGTGGTGACATTTTTACCAGAAATGGGCTCAGCGATTTATGCGATGATTAGAACAAAACTGGTTCCATTAATTACAATTAATTATGATTTATGCAGTCTGACAGTTTTATTTTCCTGGGCTTCGGAAAATAATCAACATGGCATTACACAGCCCAGCAGACTCACAAATCTCTGTTCGGTGCCATCTTTCACTCATGCCTGAATAAGGCTCCGACAGTTGTTATATGCACATGATTTATGTTTTCTTCAGTGGGCAGTGTTTGTAGTTATGGCTTCTGGTATTAGCGCAGTGTTCTGGACTTGCGTGCTGTGTTTTATTGCTGGTCTCTCACCAGCATCGGAAAAAATATAGCAGGGGGAATAGGAAAATAACATCCTGAGGAGCTCAAAAACAGAATCCAAATGAAAGTGAATTATATTGGGGTTTACAAAAGGAACATTGTACTTGGCAAATTTACTGCAAGTGCTAAGGTTGCTTGTGTTCAGGATAACTTTAAAATATAAAAGCCAACTTTGCAAGTGAATGTTCAAATGTGTACATCCTTATAAATATATTCCTCTCTTCACCTCGGCAGCTCTCCTACAGAAACATCCCTCTGAACAGAAAATAACCGTCAATCACATTTATTGCTCGCTCGCATTCAAATTCATTCTTCTCGCCAATTGTGATCAGAGCAGACGTGATACTCACTGCCTGGGTTGGGTCACAGGAAGAATGCTGCTTCCCCGCTGCCTGTCCGCTGCAGCCGAGGAGCTAAAAGACATTAAACCCTCACTCAATTACGGCAAAGTGGCCCTGATGTGATTGAACACTGACCTATACTCATGTGGAGAGGAGCTAACATGCTCAGTCGTCTTGATTCCTTACCAGCATTACAGGGAGGGTGGGTGGGTGGGCAGGGGCATGTTGTCCCTGTCTCCCCTCTGCAAGCTTAGGCCGTGACTCTGTGGTAAGAGAGGGGCTCTGGTGTAATTTAACATCGACCTTTGTCATCTTTGTCAAGCGTCGTATCAGTTCTTCATTCATACCCAGAGCTGTTCCCGATCACTTCTCTTTAGCATTGTTCTATTATCTGCACAGTCATGACTCTTTGTATCATTTAAACACTGTACTTTTAAAATGCTCCATATCTGCTTTATAACAATGATGTGAAGGAGAGGGGGAGACGTGGTCAAGCAGTGTGTACCCTACCCCTGTGTGTGAATAAATGTTGACTGAACTGATGGAAAGCCACTCTTCTATCAGTGTGAGTTGATTTGAGGACAGCAGGGGGGGGGGGGGGGGGGTTTATTGCGAAGGCTTGGTTTGAATGTCAGAGTGAAGAAATCAATCTGACAAGTACCAGCTCAGTGTATCTGAAGGTGAGTATCTGGGGGTGAGTTTGATTATCGTCAGGTGTTGGAGGCACATGTATGAATGAACAAAGCGAAAATGTAAAATAAGAAATACCCGACAAAATACAAAAGAAAATCCTTGTAAAAGCCTAAAGAAACAAGGTTTCCTCTAGACAACACAATCAGTTCAAGCTTTTCAATCCGGCTCAATTCCTATCTAAGGACAACAGAAAAGATGTGGTCTCTCCAGCCTGTGTTTGTGCTCAGACCATTGAAACGTTAAGGACAGATTGATAATGGGTCTCCACTCGGCTCGTGTCTGCCTTTATGAATGTGCACAGAGGAAGATGAATGCGATTCTTATTCATGAAGGTAAGAGGAAATTGGTTCCTTGGCATTGCTTTTGTGTGCTCCTCGGTGTAAACTGTGAACATATTGTGTTCGGACCATAATGGAATCTTCAGGTCGAAGGCAGAGGCCATGATGGATAGCTTCTTATCTTTGCTCTGCATGGAAACAAACCCAGAAATAATCAACAATGTTGTGTTGTTGTAAGCACACCTTAAGACTGTTTGGTCTTGGAAGCAGGAGGATAGCTCAGTTTGTTTGGTGATGTCTTTTGTGATATTCTTTCGCCTTCCTCCTTCCTCTCAGTGGTAGAAAAGCAATAAGTTTGATGATAAATGTCCCCACTGCTACTGTTGACAGGAGCGTATCTGTGTTCCCAGGGTCCTATGTTCCCCTGATCAATATTCTGTTAACACACATTAACCCACCTACTATGTTTGGATAGTTGTTTTTTTATAGGAACAAGGCTTCAAATCAGCTATATAAACACGACAAAATAAATTAGTATCATTTTATTTGGCTGCCTTACTTTAAGGAAGTAGTAACTCTAACCCAGACCACGTTTCAAGCCATCATTTTAACCCAAACTATGATCTGTCCTTAACCCCTAACCAAGTTGGTTTTGTGCCTAAACCTAACCAGACCTTAACCGCAAAGCCATCACAACATAAACCATGATTATTGTCACTTAACAGTGATTTATAACATAGCAGCATATTAGAAAAAGCTTCCATGGTTCATTGTGGAGAGCATCGTAAATCGATATAATGTGGTCATTATAAGACGCTGGGGACATAGGACCCTTAGAGGGCACATATGTAGAACTGGGGAACATAGGAGCCTTTGTCACGTTCCCATTATGTGCCACACAAATCTGGGGAACATAGGACCCTGGAAACATAGGAAGGACTCCCTGTTGACCGGTCGAAGATGGTGGATAGAGAGAGATCTTATCTCACGCCATGAGATTCTTTTCCAGTATTGAAGGCTGCTGCTGTAACAAAGCCAGCCCTTTTGTTTTGTTGACGCACTCACACACTGACACTGCTTCTCGTGCACATGGATGAATCATTTTTAAGTATAAATTCACGTCAGAGGTAAACTATCTGTTCTGTCAGAGTTTCTTGGCCTTATTTGATTTTCATTTACATTTTTAAAGTCTGCAAGCTTGACTTAAAGTTAATTCATATTTGTATATTGACAATGGATCAAATGCTTATTTGTAATGTGAATTGTCATCTAACTCTATATTTCCCAATATAAAATCTACAATTACAATTTCTTAGCAGTCTGGAGTGTTTTAGCATGTTTGTCGGTTCGGTCTCACCACTTTCTTAAACCTACTTCCAGCCTCAACAGGTAGCTGATTCCTATTAATAAAGCTTGAAAATCAAACCCCTGCCATTTACCCAGCACCAAACAGCAGACAGATAACTACTACTTAGTTACCACAGAGCATTTAGAGCATCTAGAGTATTTGAGAGCAAGCGTGAACGTGCTAGGTATATATTAATCTTATAATGTTAGAATGTGTGAAAGTTGTGTTTATAGGTTTTTTCTCTTCTCTAAAAAAAACAAAAAAAAGATAATCAATGGTGCTTTAACAGCATTATATAAAATATTCATGTAGTTTTTTTTATTGCTGGCAAAATAATTTCTATGCTGAACATTAACAACATTAATATCATGGCCTACATTATGCTCCATTCCATGATCTGCAGATTCTCTTTGGGTGTACTCAAAAATACGAGGTTATTTCTATATGCTCTGTCACTGTAATGCATACAGTGAATACAGTGTACAAAGCCACAGAGTCTGTAAATTGAATCTGTCAAACTGACATTCTTCACTAGCAGCATTCACCTCCGCAGCTCATCTTCTCTGTCACTCATTCACTTTCTTATCATTAGTTCCTCGTCTGTGCATATTTAGGCTGGAATTCACTCATCATTATACCAGCAGTCTAGAGTTGGACAGAGTCTACTGCTCACTGGAAAATGGTCCGCCTGTCAATCTGTCTGTCCTGCCTAGCCTTACCTGAATCCAAGAGGGCAGAATACTTCCTCTCCTCATTGGCTCCTTTTCGGTGGATAATCTATTACGGTGGGAAGATTTAGACAGGCGTAGCAATCTCTAATGGTTGTGTCAGTCAGAAAGCATCCTACCGGCTATACACCAGTGGCAGGGCCCGCCCAACCGTGAGGGGAGTGCACGTCGCCTGCTCTGGGATTTGCTGTGACAGAAACTGATTGACGCCTCGTCCAATGTCTTCATCCTAGGAAAGAGCTGGGCTGGAGAGAGTGTGGTTTGACTGGTGGCATATGTAGTAGCAGAGCTTGAAATATTGTTCTGATGTTTATGATGTAATAAAGTAGCGTTAACTTCTGAAAAAGGGGTAATTTAGGAGTTGGTTAACAATTGGAAAGCAAATTGTAGTGCTCTGATTGACACTTTGTCCTTGAGTAATTGGTATATAATATTAACCACATGAGTGATCAAGAATAATCAGGAATTTTCAAGGCTGGTGTGGATCATTGACTCGGATGTGACTTTTGCAGTTGCTCTGGTTTGTGCATGAGTGTAATTCCAAGCAATCAGTAGGCTCGTTTATACTCATTTATATGGTTACTTGTGTACTATTGTGATTTCATCATTTGTTATCTACCACATTTAGACCTCACTGAAGTATGAAAAATGGCTCCTTGCTTCGACTTCCTCTCTGGCAGCGTTGGGTCTTAATAGGCTGTCGAGGGAATGGGAGGAGAGATTGATTCTCCTGATGATTTCATTAGATGACATCAAAGCAGGGAAATTGCAACAGAGAAAGCGGGAATACATCCTCGGTGAATAAGAAATCATCTGTCATTTGAATGATACTGTAAGAACATCAGTGGTGACATGTAACCTTGTCAGTGGAGACACAGTAATTACTGCGTTTTTCTCAGTAGGGATATTCATGTTGCAGTGCTGCACATTGGACCGCATTTAAAGAGAGTTTATATTTTTGTTTTTGATGCAATAGGAAAGCAGGAATACACTGACAACACCTACAGTTTATCATAGGTCAGGAGCAAAAGAGGATTAATATGTGTATCATTTTTATATCTATCTGAATGTAGATAGTAAGTCATCCAGGTCATGAGCAGGGTCGGGCTGAAACGTTAGGAGGCCTCAGGGCATAAATGTACTAGGCACACTACATTAAAAGAGCATTGAAGTCAGACTAAAATATGAATTTTCCTCCCTTTTTTGTTTGCTAATAAGTGCATATTGAGTTTGCATTCATCAGGTGGCCTAAAACACAATTACAGTGCTGTTGTTGTTGCAGTTTGCTAAAAAGTTCGCCATAACAACTCCAACATGTACTTTTCTTTCAATACCTGCCGAGTCATCAGCAGCTTCGCTCAGTGCTACTTGTTCCATTATAGCTAGTGTTGGCTGTCTCTCTTTTACTCTTTTTATCTGTTAAAACTCACAGCAACAGGTAGTCCTGTGACTATAGCGCTCCGTGGAATTCGAATAATGAGACAAAATGATGTACAGAGTTGCAGAGAAAAGTAAAGGGGGCACACATCACAGACAGAAACAGAGAAAAGGTGAGCAATGTCGGCCCCACAACAGGTTAACTTGGAATTGGAGTATAATTAGGAACTTGACCACCATGTATATAGTAGGCTACTGAAGTCTTAGCTATTTTAAATTCAGTTTGAATTTGAGATCAGACATAAGCAATATGTTAAAATTATTTCAGAGTCCCTTATTCACTGCGTCACTTCATCAAAACTCACAAATCAGCTTTTTAGTGAATGTTGAAATGTCTTCTAGACTGCACCTACTATACCTGTACCTACCTCTGCATTCAGCTCTGTTGAGGACAAAGACACATCACCGCCAGCAGGTTTTAGACATACACCAAGAACACATCAGTCAAAATTGCTTATTCATTTCAAGTCAGCACGATTTTCTCATCAGAATAAATTCCAATCAACATTAAAGCTTCTTGCAGCGTCTGTATCAATGAGAGCAGATCCTCTTTCCTTTTAACCCTGCCTCTGATCCTATTAAAGCTGGATCCTTATCACCTTTATCAGGTTTGGAATGGATGGGAGCTTAACTGCCTCTGTTCACATTGGCAAGAGCTTTCAGGACTGATGTTTCATTATTCTGCACTCAAGGTTACAACCTTGAGAGGAAACAAAAAGGAAAGGCTTGAAAAATGATTAGAGAATCAAATCGTCAGATGTTATCGCCGATGCCTTAATCATGGAAGTCACACCCTAGAAACACGGGGCTGCACACCAATGCCACCGAACACTGAACTGTAACCCACAGCATCAGCATAACCTCTGTTTGCAAGTCTGTTATCAGACCGGGCTCAACCTTTGTGTGGCCCAACAGTGCCATCTAGGAGGTTGAAAATAGGAGTAGGTTTATGCAACTTTGGCCTGCACATGCATTTTCCTTATATCCGCATGAGAATTATACAGCTATACAAGCAAGCACATGCAAATAATGGAGGACAGAAGGGGGCATTGTAGAATCAACATACCCTAGTGCTTTCCAAACGCCTTACACCTTATCTGACACGTACACAAACACTCCAGGACCTCTAGCTGAGTGCCACATTTCAAAAGAGTATATTTACCAAACAGGAAGAGACCAGGAAGTACAAAACTGGAGGTCTTCCTCAAAATCTGGACTTTGACTCCAGGAAACACTTCTATTGTTTTTGTACCCTCTCACACCACAGACTTCCTTTCCATGTACCTGAAGTACTACTTGCTTACTCAAGTACAAGAACAAAAACAATACAATCAGAAACAAAATGTACTTAAAATATCAAGAAGCATTACTGCTGTAGCTGACTGAGATTGTGCTAAATTTAACATACTGTTGGTTAGTGTAATCTCCATCACTGCATCATAATTTCTAACCTTATCATTTGTTTTGTACTGTATGTAAAATATAATTCCTAAAATAAACTAGTACCTAAAGGTCTAAAATAAATGTTGTCATGGGATAAAAAGTACAATATTTCTCTCTGAAATCCAGAGTAGAGGAATAATGTAGCAATAATGTAGCATTACGCAATTAAATGTATGTTGTTACTTCCACCACTGGTCAATAACAGGTTTTTCTCCTCCTTGGTTTGTCATTTGAGTAACAATAATGCAGGTACCGTAGGATGGAAGATTGTGTTGTTTCCACAGGCTGATAGCATCAGATAAAAGTCTAATGTCACAAGTTACAGCTTAACAGGCCTGTCAATGACATGCTTTGTGTGCTTTATGCTAATTCCAGTCATAACAGCCACACCATAATCCACTTAAACATTTCACAGCCAAGCAATCCTTAAGGTTGGGAGAAGAGAGAGACTTTTCCTTATTTCTCAAAATCAACTTTTAACCGTCTGAAATACCCCATCATTCATGACTGTTTGGTGTTGTGCTGTCATATTTTTTTCTCCTGTGGGAATCATCTTGGAGATAGCCTTGAACCTTGTTTTGCATCTCCCAAGCCCAGGTGAGAAATTGCGTCACTGGAAAAGGGGTAGCTATACTGCTGAGCTGACGCCCAGCCAAAGGTTATTGTGGGTTATTTCCATGGGCTGGGCTTTAGGACGACCCACGCTGGAGAGACGGTGACGTCTAGCAGAGAGGGAGAAGTAGGGGAAGAGCTCTCACACTGTCCCTATATTAATGTGCCATAAACATCGTCATACGAGTGAATCATGTTGAATCACTCTCACAAAGCACTTGTCGTGTTGTCTCATTCAGGGTTATTATAGCTTTGAAATTTTCATTAGTTTTAGTTTTTTTTGGTTTTTTTTAAATTTCAGTTTAGTTTTAGTTAGTTTAACAAGTGATTAAGTAGTTAGTTTTATTTTTATTTTGAGGAATGGACTAGTTTAGTTTAGTTTTTATTTAGTTTTAATCATAGTTTTATGTTTTCAGCAGGAAAGCCTTGATTTGTAGAAGCTAAAAAGGATGACAGAATGAATGCATGACACCAAATATGATTTACCAAGTCATCATTTATTAAAGGTACCATATTGTGCCATTTTATTTTTATGTTTTTCGGGAGTTTCATGGCCACCATTGCTTCTCTTATTCATTTGATTGGAGTCGCTGCTACTAATCCCACACACTGGTCCTTTAACTTTTAATAATAATGTGTGTCAAATATGGTTTAAAACTCCTTGTAACCCCATTAAATGACTCAAACTACTTGTGATGATGTCATAAATCATGATTGTACAGGTACACACCTCGAACTCAGATAAAGGTCAACACAGACATACTTTTTCCTCCTTCAGCAGATAAATGTGAAAACAGCCATCTACTGTCAAACTCTGCACAATAACAGTCAAATGTCCAACTGAAGAAGCAAGAAGAAAAGTGCTTTTTTTTGAGTGGAGGGGGACTTTGAATTAGATCCTTATTGATCAGTGTTCATTTCAGTAACAGTGATTAAATAAACTTACTGTCCATTAAGAATGTACTGTAAAAAGTAACTTACAAAATTTCACCTCACCTAATATCAGGTAGCAAGGCTGCATTAGTACCCCCAGGAGCCCCTGGGCACTGAAGCTGATGTCCCCCAAAGAAATGCTATTTTAATCTGATTGGATAACACTGCTTTCGGGTGGAAACCTTGTAACCTATATTTTATTTTAACTCACATATTTTGTTTTGGAAGTAATAATCTTTCTGTCAGTTACCATAATTATCAATATCAAGATAAAAGCCCATTTCCGCCAAAAAAAAACAAAAAACGATCCTGTAGGTCAATATAATGAGAAACTTTCTCTGACTTAGTATCTCAAAATAATGACTTAGTATCTCAAAATAATGAGATACTAATAAGTCATAAGATAAGTCAATACTTTGAGATAGTTTCTCATTGTTTTGAGTTTCTAAGTCATCATTTTGAGAAAGTTCCTCATTATTTTGAGATACTTAGTCAATATTTTGAGTTACTAAGTCAATATTTCGACATATTAAGTCAATATTTTTAGTTACTAAGTCATAATTTTGAGATACTAATTCATTGTTTTGAGTTTTCTAAGTCATTATTTTGAGATACTAAGTACATATTTTGAGTAACTAAGTCAATATTTTTACATATTAAGTCAATATTTTGAGTTACTAAGTCAAAATTTTGAGTTTCTAAGTCATTATTTTGAGAACGTTTCTCATTATTTTGAGATACTGAGTCAATATTTTGAGTTACTAAGTCAATATTTTGAATTTCTAAGTCAATATGTTGAGTTCCTAATCAATATTTTGAGTTACTAGTCAATGTTTTTAGTTACCAAGTCATTATTTTGAGTTTCTAAGTCATTATTTTGAGAAAGTTTCTCAATATAATGACTTAAATATTTTTTGCACCACATTGGCGGAAATGGGCTTCTGTACTATATAGACGATCTTTGTAGCGGAGCTGTAACACCATTGGCCAATGACTAGCGGGGGGCGGGGCTTAGCCGTCTTCTTCTTGAGCTCATACATGACTTCACGACTAACGTTACACAAGTTGG
Organism: Scomber scombrus; assembly: GCF_963691925.1. Taxonomy (NCBI): domain Eukaryota; kingdom Metazoa; phylum Chordata; class Actinopteri; order Scombriformes; family Scombridae; genus Scomber; species Scomber scombrus. The sequence continues at coordinate 8,999,470 of NC_084986.1, forward strand.
GGCCGCTTGTTATCGTGTAATTTCCACTCACACACGGCCAGCAGAGATGACGGAAAGCTCAGCGAACAAGCTGCTAAACGGAGACGCCTGTCACCGCTCCTCTGGTGCTAAAAAATCGACCAAAAATGGCATCGTGAAGAACCACTGCCTGTTTCAACAGCCACACAAGTACCGACGCCCCCGGGAGAAGGTAAAGGCCCACCCGTCTACTGCTCGACACGGGAGCGCTGTGTCCCGTGTGAAGTACAGCTGAGATCATTTGAATTTGAACCATTTTTTATGCTGCTTAGTGCTCGTTATCTGCTCATATTGAGGCCACGAATGGCTAGTTGTTTCTGCTCTGAATTAGTTTTATTTACCAAAGTGTGACATGACGGCAGCATCACGTACTCTCTAGTAAACTGTGTAGCGTTAATGTCTTTAGTTTGACTTATGTAGCTTAATTATAGCAGCCTATGTTTTGTCCTAATGCCGCATATCATATCTATAGCTACTTGTTAGCTGTTATAGCTTAGTTTCCCCTCTCATTTTGTTTTTTAAAATGTACTCTACTATCATTCATTATTTAATCTGTTATTTAAGAGGCAATATAAGCCTCTTTATTAGGAGTTTGCTGAATGAAAGCTGCACTGCAAACTTCTTGTATAGTGATGCTTGCCACCTGATCAGGGAGGATTGTAGTGGTGGGTTGGGTTTTTTTTTGTAACCTTACACCCTGTTGTCTCTATGCTCCTGTGTGTGTGAGAGAGACAGTGTGTGTGTGTGTGTGTGTGTGTGTGTGTGTGTGTGTGTGTGTGTGTGTGTGTGTGTGTGTGTGTGTCTGTGTTGTAGGTAGACCGGTCTCTGTTTACACTAACTCTGGTCTGAAAAAGACCAGTACCCTGCTGTGTTATTTACCAGTGAAACTGCCAGTCTGTCTCCTGGGAGTGGAGAGGAGAGAAAAGGAAAGGAAGAGCGGGCCTGGTTCCACATGACACTGAAAGCGGGAGAGGAATGTCTCCAGGCTGTGAAGGGTGTGGTCCCTCCTAGGGTGGAGTGAAAAGAACAGAAAACACAGAGAGAGTTTGTCTGTGTTTTTGTGTGTAGCTGAGGAGGTGGACTTTCATGCTATTGTTTTTGTTTTTGTTTTTGTTGTTTGGGCTCACACAGAATCAAACAGGACAATCTTAAAGTCATGCACTGTATTGTAAACACTTAAAAAGAATCGCTTTGGCTTTTCAAGTTGAGAACGTTAAATTCCAGACTTATGACAGCACTGCTGATTTCGACATATAGCGGTTTTACACAATTAAGTCCAGATGTCATAGCTGTCATACCAATTAGATCCTTATGCATATAATTTCTTCATCCTGCCAGATGAAAAGGGGGAGCTGCAGATTATATCAATACTTGATAATAGTATACTGATTCTGTGTTGTAGCAGTGAATTTCCTTAATACTAAAATTAAGCATTCAGAGCACTCATTGAATTAAACATTCTTACCATGGATGATTGTTGTATTGCTCGAATGGAGGCAGATTAACTTCACTACTGTTAATATACTTGGAAGAATGTATTTATTAATACATAAAGGTTAGTAATTATCTAAAACTGGCATTTTGAATTGAGCAAGTGGCATCACATCTGTCAACTTTGCTTTTTCTTGATAAGACAACTTAAACATATCTTGAGTTTGATCCACATGGGCCTCTGTATCCAGGAGAAATCAGAGAGTGGACGAACTCTGTGAACTGTATCTCCCTGCAGGACAAGAACAGTATTTAAACCATTTTACAGTGAGTTTCAGTCTCAGTCACAGACCAGTAATACATTTCCTCCCTAGGTCAGGTCCCCTGGTTATGAACAATTGACCTCACTTTATCGAACTAGCCATAATCTCTTATATGGAGGATATAGTAAAAATGGTTAGAAGCAGGATTTTCCTGAGCAGGCGGGAGTAAATGATCTCAATAACAGCCTTCAGGTGGGATCATAGTGTCAATAATGGCTCAGTAAAGATGAGCTGTGCATGGAATTGGCAATGAGCAGGGAGAGAAGTTACTCTGTTTTCCCTCTTTTTAGGCCTAAAAAGAGAAAATATACACCATGTGCAAGCTTTTCTTGTTGGTTATACATTGTTACATGATCATTGTTTGTTCAGCGTCCGAGTAAGGGTGCGAAAGTGCAGATTTTCTCCAAATGTGCTATTCAGATGCTGGCACAGGCCTCCCTTTTTTCAGTTCGTGTTTGACTCCAGGTATAAAAATTAAACAAATGTGACGTCAGCCAAACTGGATTTAGCTGCTGCGGTTGACATCAGTATGCAAAAGTCTCTCCTTTGAGTGGCGGTTGGATGTGAATGTGTTTTTTGTGTGCTGCGTAATAGTTAAGGCCTCAGTTTGGTAAGGTGTGGGCTGCTTGCTGGGCTTTGAATGCATTTTCATGGGTCTTTTTTAGAGGGGAAGGACCTGTTTGACTGGTCCTTCACACACACACACACACACTGCAGTACTCTCCAGTTCCTTGACTCAGAGGTATTTCTTGGAGAAGCATGACCGGTCACATGGGGTATGGTTGCTAAGCTGCGGGTTAGAGCTTGTAATGAGTGACCACCCTCATTTGTTTAGTGTTGGTTGTGCAGACAGCCAGTCTGCAGCCCTGTTAAAAAATGATGCTAGTATTTTTTGTTGTTGTTGTCTTTGATTGCCTATAAATTATTACCTTAACACTTAAAGAGACCTTGGCGTGCATACAGTTTTGTGGAGCTCCTCCAGTGTGTGACCGCATTTATATGGTCCCATAATCCTAAATCAATATCGCTCCTCATAAAACTCAGTGATGAAGGTCATTTTACTGCTCACTGGTCCGTAGAGGCTCAGGCATCGGTGTGTCCTACAAATAAATGTGCTTATTGTAGCCTTTATTAGGCTTCTAACTCACTCTCTTTCCAAATAAAACAAGTTTAACAAATCAGCCCAGCTGTCGTCTAGTGTGTGTGTGTGTGTGTGTGTGTGTGTGTGTGTGTGTGTGTGTGTGTGTGTGTGTGTGTGTGTGTGTGTGTGTGTGTGTGTGTGTGTGTGTGTGTGTGTGTGTGTGTGTGTGTGTGTGTGTGTGTGTGTGTGTGTGTGTGTGTGTGTGTGTGTGTGTGTGTGTGCCCAGCATATACTGGATTGGTCTGGTCTGCTTTCTGTTGCAGTTTATTGGGCCTCCTGGGGTGGCAGATTTAATGAGTAAACAGACCTAAAGCATAGATAACCATTAACTTTAGTTTTTAGAGGAGAAATGCTCCGCTCTAGGAATGGCTTTTTATTTTTAACATAAATATGTGCCTTTGGGCTTAGCCATTCTTGTAAAACTTGGTCTTTGGTTATACTTGATGAAGGCTTTTAAAATGCAGTGCAGTCTCTGTCTTTATGCCACGATAACGGCATGATATTGAAATATCGGATGAACCTTGCCTGTTAATTTTAAAGAGATTTTTAATTCAAACACCTTTTTTCTTCTTCTTCTTTATTTGTCCTGCAGAGGCGAAATGTCCCACACAACGCCAGCCTGTACAAGAAGCCCTACGTGGAGTCGTTCGAGGAGACGCCTCTCATGGTGGCCGTGCTCACCTACATGGGCTACGGCATTCTCACCATCTTCGGCTACCTGCGGGACTTCCTTCGCCAATGGAACATCGAGAAGTGCAACGTGGCCCGGGAGAGGGAGGAGCAGAAGGTAAAGCTGGTGTTTTAAAAGCTGGTGAATAGCACACTGACAGCGAAGCCATCACCAAAGTCAATTTACCTTTTTGCAAGATGGGGTTTTACTTTAATTTGGGGTATCTGATCCTCGAACAGAACTGTGATCCAATTTCACTCCTACCACACTAGCTGTTACTCGATTGGGAGTTGGGGGAGTTGGTACATACTCTATGTAAAAGACAGTTTTACAGCTATTCTGGTATCTGGTGTTTCTAATGATCAGTGTTTTATGCCTATGCAACACCTTAACATGACCTCACTAGCAAAACAAATAAAAATAAACTATCATCTCTGGGGGTTTTTTTCCTCTGCAGGATTTCGTCCCCCTTTATCAGGACTTCGAGAACTTTTACACCAGAAACTTGTACATGAGGATCCGAGACAACTGGAACCGGCCCATCTGCAGCGTCCCCGGTGCCAAGATGGACCTGGTGGAGAGAGTTTCCCACGACTACAACTGGACCTTCGAGTAAGTCGCTGCCTTGTGGTTGTTGTCCGGGTTAAATTAGAACCGAGATGTTGTCAGTGAATACTGTTGGTCCCTCAGACGTGTGTGTTTCTGTGCCTTTGATCCTTAGTTCAATAGGAAGTTCATTGATTTGCACTGACAGTCATTGACCTTGTATTTGTGATAGGGAGAGTTACTAATACATGATTGAGGTGGTTATGTTGATAGCACTATTATCTGTCACATGGCACTGAACAGCATCACTCAAGCAACGTATTGAAAAAAACAAAAGAGCAGTCCTCTATAAATGACAGGTGTATAAATGTAATCTAGCATTAATACGATTCACACAGAGCTAAATTGAAATAAGTGACATATAATTTATTGTCTCATATTTTTTATTTTTGTCCAAAGGTAACTGACCGATCCACCAGAACCGCTCGAGTTTTGTAATGTTTCAAAGCCCAAACATAAAGTAATATACACACACATAAGCTTTTGTCAGTAGTTGGGAAACAAAAACACACACAGGGAGAGCACTGATGTCTGCCGACAAACTGCACCGATAACAGTGAAGATTGTGTCATGTTTACATATGTATCTAGTTGATTTGTGTAATATGCACTTTATTTATTTTATACTCTGACATTTACCTGCTGAATTCCCTTTGGACAATAAACTGCTGCATATTATCACGTTTCCTGATAACTGCAGCAGTTGATGGACAACATTGAGCAGGAAATGGTTGCCAAGTAACCAGGACGGCAATTATTTCTATTTACCTAGAGCAAGGGTATCAATTCTATGTCTCTGACTCTCATTATTTTCTCTCTCTCTCTCTCTCTCTCTCTCTCTCTCTCTCTCTCTCTCTCTCTCTCTCTCTCTCTCTCTCTCTCTTTCTCTGTCAGGCACACAGGCAAAGTTGTGCGGGACGTCATCAATATGGGCTCATACAACTACCTCGGCTTTGCGGAGAACACAGGAGCCTGTGCTGATGCTGCTCTTGAAGCCACACAAAAGTATGGAGTTGGAGTGGCCAGCACTCGCTGTGAGATGGGTAAGGTGTAAAAAGAAGAAAAAGATTTTTGAGGAGCTGATGAGTATGATTCATCTCCTGAGAGAGTGCTCGTTAGAAAAAAAATGAGCTCTCGATCCATGAATCAAATAGACTTCCTGAAAACCTCAGAGGGCACTTTAACAGCTGCTCCCTCTTTTGTTTGGTGCTCTTTCAGGATACAACAGAAGCCACGGGCTTAAGTGGATTTGAAGTACTGAAAGAGTATGAAATATAGTGACGTATTGTGAAAGCTTTGAAGTTCAACTCCTTTTCAGTTCAGCAACTAGTTTGATGCATTCTTCTTTGGGCCTGGGCAGCTACTGTTTAGTGTGTCACATTTACTCTTTTTATCTTTTTTGAGAGGAAAACAAACCTGAAATAACCTCATAGCTGAGGTTTGTATGATTAGCTCTTTGATAGTGGATTGACCTCACTGTTATCACTTATTATATAGCAGCTATAGCAAAACAAGCGTTGGACTGAAATAGGGTGGCAGCTAACAGTTATTTTCATTATTGATTTAATCTGACTATTATTTTCTAGATTTAATTGTGCATGTTGTCAAAGAAAGTTAAAAAAGAAATGAAAAAAATCCCATCACAACTTCACAAAGCCTAAAGTGATTAATTAGTTGTTGTTTTTTCTGTTCAACAATACAAAACCAAAAAGATATATATTTAATTTACTATCATACATGATAAAAACAGAAAACCTTCGTATTTTGAAGCTGGGACAAGAAAATAATTTGAATGTTATCAGTCAATCAACCATTATCAATAGGTTTCTACGTATTACTGTCAGTTGATTTATGGTCAGTTGTTGACTGAAGCAGTCTGCACATGTGTACGGCACACTGATGGAAAGTCGTATATTGTTGTCATTTCCAGGCAACCTGGACATCCACGAGGAGCTGGAGCAGTTGGTTGCCAGGTTCCTCGGTGTTGAGTCATCGATGGCTTTCGGCATGGGCTTTGCAACAAATTCCATGAACATTCCTGCTCTCACCGGGAAGGTATGGAATTTCATTCACTTCCTTTGTTTGTTTGGTTTTTTTGTTCTCGTGTGAACATTATATTCCTCTTGATTTGATGACGTAAAAAAAATGCAATGTTTATGTAACTACATTACTCATACTGTACTGTTAAGTGCCCTTAACAATTGAACTGTAAAAGGGGGAAAAAAGGTTTCCTGTGTAGAGTAAAAACAAGCCACATGTTCAGATTTACAGCCAAGGCTTGAAGAGTTCAGACTGTTCCACATAACACTACTTTCCGGCTGAAGCTTTCAATACAGCGGTTGGTGCTTGATATTTGATAAAAAAATCCCTGCCACTGTTGTTCTAACCCCAAGTCACTCATGCCGGTCTTTACTTGTGTCCTTACTTGCTCTTTTCTTCTATAGCCACGGTCTCTACAGTAGTGTTTGAACAGGAACTAGAAACCGGAGTTGACGGAGGCGTGCCCTTTTTTGAGTTTAGAAACACGTTTACCGAAAACCACATGTGTAAAAAAACAAAAAAGCAGATGGACAGAAAGAGAGAGTGAAACTTACTGAGAGAAATACAAAGATTTGAGTCACAAGGGCTCATCATTTCTCAACTAAATCTGAAACTTTTCCTGTAGCTCCCATCCTTATGTGACGGCATAACTGTGTGTTGTGTAATAAACTCATTTATTCATTGACCAGAGGATATGGTGTGATCTGTGACAGTGTTTGGGTGTGCTGACTTTTGTAAGAAAGATCACATGTCAGCAGTATTTATGATCTTATAAAACCAAACTTTATCTCAGATCGTTTCATCGACCAGAGCCAAAAGAGGTGTGATTACCAGATAATAATATAATAACAGTAGTTGTATGACTTCTGTGATTTGTCAGTGGTTCACATGCACTTCTTACTAAAGTTGCCTGGATATAATCAGTGTACATGGATATAAAACTATTGTTAACACAGGCAAGATTATACTTGGATTGAGAGAATCTTGGCTAAGAATTTGCGTTATTTGTTATTAATATGTTTTATGGCTTTAAATAATCTTAATTTTTGTTCTCACAGCTTGTAGAAATGTCACACAAGATTACGGGTTGACAGAAAACAAAATACTATATATTGTCATGGTTACTGTATGACCTAATTTGTTCATACTTAGTCACAGTGTCTTAATCCTGAACAAGCCAGGTAATTTTCAGACACTCCAGTCTTTCTAATTGTTATCTCTCGAAGACGTCTTACAAAGTCATTGCTCAACAAAAAAAAAAGCCAGCATGTGAAATCCTTGTGTGTTATAGTTTTGCAAGCACAGCTCCAAAAGAGGGTTGTTTACTTGAATATTCTTCACGCAGTAGTGTTTGTCTCATTAGGGAATACTTTTCTCCTGATGTAAAAGAATAAGAAATAAACTCTGTCACGTTAGCTTCAAAAGAACATCTGTTTTTATTTGTTTCTTGTTTTTTTTTTAGGGTTGTCTTATCCTGAGTGACGAGCTGAATCACGCATCGCTCGTGCTGGGTGCCCGCCTGTCCGGCTCGACGATTCGGGTCTTCAAACACAACAGTGGGTGACCTCTAATAACTACCACTTAATTTAAGAACAGTCAGAGAGAGAAATGTGACTGAAGGTCCACCACCCAAAACATGCAGTGACGGAGAACATGGAGGATTAGAGTGTCTAAATTGGATCTTTCAACATTGTCAGACATGGGAGAGCTTTAAACTGCTTAACCCAACATGAAAGTAAATACATTTAATGGGTGTGTGCTGTACACGTGTTGCGCCCACATTCACTTAATGCTTATTGTCTGATATTTGTTTACTCTTACAGTTTACTTCACTACTACTACTTTTTGTGTTTACGATATTGAGTCATGCAAGAACGTAATAAGGGCAGACACACCTAATCACAAAAAATGATCATAATAATCCAAGCTCACAGTAAACAAGCAGGAGTCAGGCAGGTTGATTGATAAGGAAAAGATCATAAACTATTGACAAAGATCAAATAATTAAAGGATGCTCACATATTGCTTAAGTTGAATAAAGTATTAGATTGTACCATTTGTTTAATAAAAACGTAAAGCTTCAGCTTGTTTTACTTACTACCCTTTTTTTTTTTTTTTTTGTAGACATGCAAAGCCTGGAGAAGCTGCTGAGAGACGCTATTGTACACGGGCAGCCGAGAACCCATCGACCCTGGAAGAAAATCCTCATTGTGGTGGAGGGCATTTACAGGTATACATCATAATCATTCTTTCACACATGTCCGGCACACTCACACAAAACATACAGGCTTGAAAATTTGCCTGAGCTAGACAATCCACTCTGTGAAAAATGAGGCTAAATGGGTTTTATTTGTTATGCTGTTATTTCACTGTGAGTATTTTCACACCACTTCTCTATCACATTATGCTGTTTACTGCCAATTACTTGACCTACAATATTCTGCGTTCATCTTAATTTAGCTTGACTGGCAATCATTTTATTTGTACATTTGCAAAAAGGTAAGATAACACTTTTCAAACAGATTTTTCTGATTTCTCCCTTGTCTTGCATACCAGTAAAACTGTTACTGGTTTAAGACATTAAGGTGCCTCAATGCAAAAGTATTGATTTACTAAAGCTGCCGTAGGTCTTAAAGTCTGTTTTTATGATGTGAGCATGGTCCCATCTTTACTGTAGCAGCAATCCCATTTGCATTAAAACAATGAAGCGCTTTGACAAGATAACTTAAACCATATTTCAGCAGATTTCGAGCACCATGTAAGAACATTTCTCTTCATCAATTTGACTCAATGCTACAGTCACCTGCTGAGTTTGTATTAAAAAAAAAACTCTTCAAAGGAATTTCCTCATGGGACAAAATATGAAAACCAATTTCACAATTCCCAGTTCAGTTTCACACCCACAATCCTTCTCTGATGGCCACACTTCCTGATTTTACGGTGTCTAAAAATAGAAAATAATGGCTGTTCAGAAGTGTGGCTGCTCTCCCTTAAGCATAATGTATTCCTTGTTCTTTGGAGTGTACTTAGTGTATAGGCAATCAATCCTTTTGATCAATATAGTTCTCAGAGAAGCTGCCCGACTTAATCAATGTCCTTTACTAATGCAATGTTAATGGAGTCTCATTTCCACCTGGACTTCCAAAGCAAACGCTTCAGCTGCTGAAATAGACAGCACACTCATGCAAACCTAAGCAAAGATTAGGCAGTTGTCTGAAGGGTCAATTGTTTACACGCTCCCTTAGATTACAATAGTTTACTGATGTTAGCTAATTTCACAGAAGAGAAAAACTCCTTATTTATGTCTATGATGTCTGTGAGACGATTGAGTTGTTGGATCTACCTGAATTTGCTGATCTTTATGTCATTTTCTTATCCGGCAGTATGGAGGGCTCCATTGTGCGTCTGCCAGAGGTTATTGCTCTGAAGAAGCGCTATAAGGCCTACCTGTACTTGGATGAAGCTCACAGTATCGGGGCCTTAGGGCCTAACGGCAAAGGCGTGGTCGATTACTTTGGCCTGGATCCAAAAGATATAGACATCATGATGGGAACGTTCACCAAGAGCTTTGGTGCAGCCGGGGGATACATTGGAGGCAAAAAGGTTAGTGAACACACAAAGGTAAAAAATAAAGCTGTGAACGGAGAAAGAGAAAATAAAACATTCCTCCGTGGAGGGGAAGTAATGACGCCTACTGTTAACAGTAACTGGAACACTTAGTCATCCTCTTAACTGCCCTTAGCTAATTCCTTATTGCTATGACCCGGCACATGTGTGTCATTCTATTATGATATGGGTCAACACCATTTATTTGTAATAGGAATTTTAACTTTCTGTTTACCCTGAAAGGAAGAAACAGTTGCTCACAGTTACAGTTAAATGTTCACGTGAATATCTGCTAATCTCTGAACAAGCCAGGTAAGTTCCAGACATGTCAGTCCATGCAAAAACTATTGCTCAATACTAAGAAGCCATAATGTGAAATCCTGGAGTACTAGTTTTGCAAGGAAGTAACACCTTCACATTTCTGTTCAATATTTTAAATATCACCTGTTTATCTTGTTACATTTCCTCCTGTGTAAAGAACAATGGAGATTGGATTTATATTATGTGTGTATGAATATGTTCTCTAGTTTAGTTCCCAGTTTGCACAGTAAGTGGTGTGTGGAGTATGGGGGAAGGTTTAAATAGGTAATGCAGTAATCACAGCCAGGTGTGTGTTACCAGTGTGAAGCATGCAGTTTTTTTACCGTAACGTTGTGGATTTTAGTTAAATGTACGTAAGTGCATGTAGACAGCAATTCAAAATGCTGATGGACATGATGGTGTAATAAAACACCACATTGAAACATGGCTACGGATGTTGGGACTGAATCATTCATGCTGCACACATGATACATGTCAATTAGGCAATTAACCGGTAAAACGGCCCTTAATGGCTTTTACGTTTTTTTGTTTAGTCAAAGTCAAATCATTACAAATAGTATTTTTTAAATGCTGCAACATCAGCAACCCGTAACCATACTAACTCACTTCTACACTTTGGATACAGTTATTCATCCATTACAGAAACAAAAAAGAGGCAAAAATGTGCTTTTGTTCATCATTTTAAGATATGTGTAATATTCAGAATAATCTTTTATTAAGTATGTTTAGGCATACAAGGACACAATATAACAGCACAACAGTCTTCAGAAGTATAAACAAGGAATAGTTTTTCATCGTGTTTGGCAAATAAAAATTAATTTTAATGTTATTTCTCTCTCAGGAGCTGATCGACTACCTGCGGCGCCACTCTCACAGCGCCCTGTACGCCACCTCCATGTCTTCACCTGTGGTCCAGCAAACAATCACCTCTATGAAGATTATCATGGGAGAGGATGGGACCACACTGGGTAGGTGCCAGAAAATGACACCAATCAGTTAAAGTGCACCTTTGCATTGGCAGGGGGGTTGTGTAAAAGCAGCTTTCATTAAATTTTGTTTTGGCTCTCCATGATAAGTGGTTGTTGGAGATTATCTTTGGGTTAAGACCTTTTGGGTGGGCAAGAGCAAGTGGAAGTAGCACATCATGCCAAATCAAAGCCAGTACTTGATGTTTCTTACCCATATTTTGTGAGTCTGACTTGAGAGATTTATTGTGCCTCGGCGTTTGACTTTACCTTCCATCAATGACCACAAGATGGCAGTATGAAACCACGGCTGAGATTCGATTAATTCCTGCAAACCTGATATCTGCAGCCAAAGACCCGAGCACTTTCTATTGCACTCTTATTTTAAGTTCAACTCACGTCCGTTCTGCCACCTTTTGTACTTTGACTCTTTCAAACTGAGCATTCCTGTTTACCTTGTAAATGTTTCCTTCCCGGCCAAGTGCTGATATCATAGCCAACTGGCAATTATTTACTTGTAAATAAAGGTGTGTTGGACTATCTGACATGTGGAAACATATTGTAGATATGATGTAAATTCAACATTGACCCATGCCCTTCGTTCATCTCCATTCACATTTAAGAAATATCACGTTTCTTTTGTTTTTATCTTTTCTTTTATCCAAATGCCTTCAGTGACTGTGCACTTACTCCTACCTGTATTATTTGGGGAAAATGTTGTTTACTTCCTAATATTTTGAGATTGCCTCTTACATTTTATGCATTTCTTTTCCTGAATAGTTGTGTAAAGATTGCAGGTGTGTTTTTTTTAATTACCAGTACAGAATCTGACAAGATTACACCAACAGAGTATATGAGTCTTCTCAGTCTTCATGTTTCCATATGTGTATTTTTAAGAACTTGATGGGTGGTGAGTTCCCTGCCTCTCTTGAGATTCAGCCCAGTCTGATGGATGGTCTTGAAGTGGCGGTATGCTGAGTCCACTACACTCTCCTTTATGGCTTTCAGATGTATGTTTCTTCTTGAATGTGTGTGCTTCTTTGCCTTCACGCTGGGTACAAAGCAGTGTGGTGCTGAGGGCCAGAGATCAGCGCAGATCAAACTCTGCTGGACTCATCTCCTACACACACAAACAGGTCACTGAGGCTTGTTTTTCTTGCAGGGCGGCGTCTCTTCAACTCTTTACGGGGCTTGATTGATGCAGTCTCCCTTAAAATGCTGATAGATCAGATTTCCTTACCCCCCCCCTCTCCTCAAGTCATTTAAACACTAAGTATAGGAATAAACACCTGAACCTGGTTCTAGTGGTTCAGAGCAACCTTTATAGTTTGGTCTTTCCACAATGTCATCAACTCTTGTCTCTAAATCATCTGTGTGAGAGGAGAGGTTCAGACTGGCTGACCTTGCAGCATATCCTAGCCTGACAAGTTTTCTTTGTAGAAGAGTAACAATGGCAGTCTGATTGGTTGCAGTCCCGTCACTGTTTGAAATCCAAGCCTTTGAAGATTCAGACACTGACATGAAGTTGAAGTGACAGTTGAGCTGCCTGCTAACAGTCTGTTGCTGCGCTCAAGTTGCTAAGGATGGCTGTTCATGGTTCCCAGCACAGGCCTGCTTCAAAATTGACTTTTTCTTCACTCTGAAAAGAATGCTAAAGCGTTTGAAAAGCAAACTGTCTGAATATCTGACGCTACAGGGTTTTTTTTTGTTCCCCAGTTCATCACTCAGTACTAAGAATAACTTTGGATTCTTTGGCTTTGGAAAAAAAAGTCTGGATGAATATAATGTAGGTTTTGTTGTGTCTCAGGGTGCTTTTGAAGCTCTGGTGATTCTGCGCTGTTCTTCAGCACAGACAGGCAGATGTGCGTTGCTATCGGTGCATCGTACCATATGGTTATTTGTGTGGTTAAGATGCTATCTCCGGAGGCTCGGCCTGAGGCTTCAGCAAGTGAATCCACAGTGTGTATCAGACTGACACGTGATGATTGATGCCTGTTTAGTCGTCGTCGTCTCCCCCCCACCCCAACCTCAAACTTGAAGACTCCTGTTTGTGTTCCAAGGCAAGCGCTGTAGACTAGACTCGACTATCTTTGGCTTGAGCTGTCAGACGATGTGCATGTTCTGCAATTTAAAGGCAGGCTAAATAGAAAAACACACAAGTCATCAATAGAGGAAAAACTCTGCACGAGCACATGCTGTTTTTTTTACTTGGACTCTGGTCAAGAGCTGATGTTTCAGTTTTATGAGGCTTGCAAGCATAAATAATCACTAAAAATAGTGTCAGACTTCCATACCCCCCTTCAAAGTTTTTTTTTCTCCTTTTTATTCTGACTGATCACACCCCTGCACAGGCCGGTTTTTCATGAGGTCACTTAACTTAATGCACTAATAAGAATGATGAACTAACAGGAGAGCGAGGAAGATGTCAGTCAAGCACAGTATGTAAATGCACAATCCTGTGGTCTAATCAGGCAATGTAATTGAAAACACCTGTGTGGGTGCACCATGGATGTGTTTTTAGTGCTGCACACTACAATTATTTTCAATTAAACTGCCAATTATTTCCTTGATTAACTGATGAATTGTTTTGTCTGTAAAATGTCAGAAAATTGTGAAAAATGTCTGATATATTTCTAATATATACTGTATGTCTACAAGTCACCAATGGTAATCCAGCCAAGCTTGCTTTTAGTAACAGAAGTGGGTTAACCAGCAAGCTTATGCTGTCCTTCTGAAAAACCCTGTTTCTTTTCTATTTCCAGGTGCGGATCGCCTCCAACAGCTGTCGGAGAACACCACCTACTTCCGCAGGAAACTCCGGGACATGGGCTTCATCATCTACGGCAACGATGACTCGCCAGTCGTACCCATGATGCTCTACATGCCTGCCAAAATTGGGTATGGGATTCTTTTCCATTTCACATTGTTTCTTTTTTTTGTTGTAAAAGTCCATTGCTTTTAGCATCACGGTTAAAATTGCAACACACTACAATCAGCCACTAGATGTCACACTAGAGCACCAGCATCTCAGACCAAAACAAATGTGTGCTTACTCAATAAAGTTCGGAGAAAAAAAGAAAGCAGTCCCTGAACAGGATCAAACTCAGATCAAACCAGGCGGTGGTGATCAAATAGAGATTGTGTTACTAAATTTTTCTCCCCTCAAATGTTTTCAGAAACATATTTTAGTCTACTGTTTAGCTGTAATTTGAGAAAGTTTGTCATTCAGCCTCCATCTTGGAAATGGATGCAGAGGACACGGAGGGACTCACATGCACACACAGCCTTACCGGCTACTAAAAACAAAGAATAGAGAAGCTTGGATAACAACACACACACACACACACACACACACACACACACACACACACACACACACACAGGGAGTGTGACTTAATCCTCAGCTCCAGTTGCCATTACTCCTCATTATATCTTTACATAGCAAAGAGTTGTTTGCTGACATCAAGTAAGGCTGAAATATCATTTATTGCAACATTAACATCATAATTAAGATAGCTAATTGGAAGAATCTCTCAAATGATTTCAGAAAGACAAAGGCTCACGCTCTGGTTAAAGGATTTTTCTTACTGTGTGGTCTCCTCCAAATAGAATGGGACTTAATGTGTGAATGATTTCAGTTTCACACATTAAACGCCGGCTAAGATGTGGTAATGGTGGAGAGGTGGCACCATCTTCAAAGCGTTGCAGCATGAGTAATCTTACCATTTCATTTCAGGGCGTTTGGTCGGGAAATGTTGAAGAGAAACATCGGCACGGTGGTCGTCGGCTTCCCGGCGACACCTATCATCGAGTCAAGAGCGCGTTTCTGCGTTTCGGCCGCCCATACCAGAGAGATGCTCGACACAGTAAGTCATCTAATAAGCCGAAACCGCTGTCAGGTCTGATCAATATTGAGTTTTTATATCAATAATACTTAAATCCATGCGACAATCATAAAAATGCCATTCGCACCACAGTTGCAAATATTCACATATTTGCCGTACAACGTCTTTCGGTTTTCGGCGAGATGAACAAAATATTCTTTAAAAATATCAATATCTGAGCTTGATGCTTTTATTGAACTTCCAATCTACTTATCATCCAAGATGTAAAGAGAGAGACAATCTGCTCAAAATATGTCTTCTTCACCACTGGATCCAATTTAAGAGGATGTTGTTACAGAACAGTCTGTTATTGTTGAAGTCTCTAATTTTATACTCAACATGATATACAACTTTTCTTAGATCCATGTTTGATCATGGAGTCGTGCTCTCAGTAGGCTTTTCCCAGCAGCTGATCGACCATATCTGCCTGCCTCACTGCTGGCTGAATTTTTTTTTTTTTTGTGTGTGTGTGTTTGTCTGTTCATGTATCTGTGTGTGTGTAAGCCTGTTGAATAATAAGGGCTCTCAATATTTCCTTTATTATAAAAGAACTTGGAAGGCAAAGCTGTCTCTAAGTATTACAGTGTGGCTCAGACAGAGACTTTTATTTGAGCGGCTCTGTCTCTCCAAAGACACTTCATTCATCTTGCTGAGGAGCACGTCAACACCGTTTGTAATAGTCCATTTAAAGGGCATCAGCCTGCTTTTTGTAGAGCACTTCGGGGAGCCGCTTTTTCCGTCTTTGGAAAACCCAGCCCTCGCTATTTCTCAAAGCATGGAATCAGAAAAAAGGTCAGGAGGAAGGTAAATTGTTTCCAGGTGCCCTGCAGTGTTGCAATGCTGATACAGTTTACTGTGGAAAGAAGTGGAGGAGTTTCTGTTCAGTTGTGGTTTATGCAGTGAGCCTTCTGTTCACCTTTTGCTTTACAGCCAGCTCTCCTTCACCACGCTGACATGTTCAGTGCGTAAAAAATCCAAGTGTGATTAAGGCCTATCACTTCATTTATAACCTACAATCCCAATCCTCTTAAATGTGCGTCACTTGAGTATTCTGCAGGGTTTGTTGTTTTTTTTTAAATATCACCTGGCTATCTTAATTTAGTTTGACGTGAATAATGTCTTATTGGACTCAGATTGATGGTGTTCTTCCTGTTGTTTTGCCAGGCATTGGCGGCTATCAGTGAAGTGGGCGACCTGCTGCAGCTGAAGTACTCTAGACGTGAACTGCCTCTTCCCTCGCTGGGGTGGATGTCCGAAGAGAGCCTGCTTCAGGACTGAGCCACATCATCCCCTTCCTGTCATATCTAGTCCTCTCCCCAAACTCACTGTCCCTCCTCCCAGTTCCATCCACCCCCCCCCCCCCCCCCCCCCCCCCCCTTTCTGGTGTCCTCTCATTTCTCTCATTTTAACTTTTTGAGCCAGACCCTCCACCCCACCTCCCCATATCTCAACTCATATCAAACCCCAGTGGACTCAACAGAACCAAAGTCTTAAGAGGTCTGACCCATTTTGAGATCTTTCCAGCGGATTCACCCATAGCAGGGGAGGACCAAAATCACCCTCAGCTGTGTCCGTTGTTACAAAAGTGTGTTCAGAGAATTTCAGGTCTTAACTTATTTTGACTGCATCGGTCTAATGTCAAGTCTTATTCCTGTGTGCACATTGAATGTGTATCTTATTTGTGCAATAATAACAACAATATGGAGTTTCTCTGTAATTCAAACAACCTAGAGCAAATTGGACTGATTTTTTTTTTTCCATGAGTTATTACTCGTGCACTTGAGGTGGGGAGGGATGCAAACTATTAAAAAAAAATTGATCAAAGCAGTTGCTACGATGTACACAAAAGAGGAAAAAATTATATATGTAAATATTATTTATCACAAACTCGGTAATACTGCCTTAGGGTAGCATCCCAAACCTCAAAAAAAGATACAATATTTCACAGGAGTAACATAAGCATGTGTTGTCCATATGTATTTATCTGACGGCTTTTTTCCTAATCACTTTTACTTGAATAGAGCGTATTGAATATTGGGTTCTTTCCCTAACCAAAGGATATACTGTATATGTATAGATATATTTTCTACCTTTCTCTTAAAATGCAAAGCAGATGTTCCAAAAGAAAACGTTTAACAGGGAAAGAATCCCAGGGAGCAAGACTAAGGAATATTTTTTACAACTTATTTTCTATAAATATTTTTCAGCCTTATTTACTGTTTACACCTGCACTCAAAAACTTGAGCCCAATGTCTTTAACATTTCTATAAGCTAATGAGCTACATGTGTGATTTTTTTCATTTTTTATTTTTTTTCATTCTCACTCAAGTGCTTTCTTGTGCATCAGCGTTGACACGATCTCTGAGCACGGTGACACACTGTAAATTAGATCTGTATGTATGACGATGCTGCTTTCATGCTTATCTGATGTACAGACAGCTTTTATTTATTTAAAAATGTATCTCAACTTTCAGCTATCTACTTTTGTGAGAATTCTAACTGTTATCTGAAAGGCAGCTCCAGATGTGTCCCGATGGAAGGTGTGCATTTTAATTGACTACTTGCGTCTTACTTCAGTGCGGCACTACTGACAGGCATTGTAAATGCACAGATGACGTAGTAACTGAAACTTGCAAGGTGTGTATTTGGGTATGCTTCAAGTGTCAGTGTTTTCTGTCCCGTGACTGTATCATCTGTGATGGCATTCCAAATCAACTTGCTTTCATTTTGTCAAATGTTTGTTTTGTTTTACCGTTTTTTTTGTTGTTGTTTTTTTGTCTGTCTTTTCTGTGTGAAATCACCCTGAAACATAGCAAACTGTATATGTTGCCGTTAAATATCCTGTTTGTGTGTGTTTTTATCTTCTATCACTTTATTGATGTGAATTGGAGGCTGCAGCAATGCAGCCAGTCAGAATGCTAGCTGTTGTCTGGCAATGTGACCATTCCTAAAAATGTTCATCAAAGTGATTAAACTCAACACAGGTTTAGAGATGATTTTGTTGATGTTTTTGCACACCATAACAACTTTTTAGGATCTTTTTTTAAAACTGTACATCCATTAGAAATTAATCATTGTTGTCTTTGAGTGAGTCATTCCAATTTTGTTGTTTTTCACGGAAAATGTCTTGAATAACAACTCAGTGATGCATTTGCTTCAATAAATATTATATACAAAGGTGAAACATGACTATAATCTGGAATTGTACTTTTCAGAAATGGGCTCCGATATAAAGAATTCTCTTCCCGTCAGAGTTTCCTCTCAAGCTGTCTGCACAACAGTGCAGTATGTGAAGTCTCTACATTTCTGTCTATGGAGGCAAAAAATGTAATTGCAAACAGCAACGTGACTGTTTCTCTCAGCCAGGTTTCTCTCACTGACATTGAGGAATTAAAGCACGCAGAGATACTGTAGTTGCTTGGATCTCTTTTGATGTAATGTGACAATTTCCAGTCTAGTACCTGTGAACTGACCTGCAGTTAGCATTTGGAAAGTTGCTTATCAGTTGCTTTTGCCCTTGGACTTTTGTTTGGGGTTAAGATAAACCACTTAGAGGAGTTTGAAAAGCCATGATGTTTGTTGACCATGCTGTTGGAAACAGTGCTGCAAAGATTAAATAACCTTATTTGTATCAAGCTCTGGATTGGGTTTGTGTGTATTTACAGCAGACGGCAGACAGACTGTAGTCACAACTTAAAAGTCCATGACAAACATGTTAAAGCATTTTTGACTGATAAGTCACTGACATCCTGCCATTACACAGCATTCCACACTGGCCGACCTTTCACTACAGTCTACAAATGGCATTTTTCCGATACAGTATGGTGAGATAACTGCTTGTTTCCAGAGTTTAGAAAATGTCAAAACACGCCTAAAGAAAATGACATGTGATTTAAGGGATTGTTGTAGGAACAAGGGAAATAACCTTGCAGGGCAGTGTCAAAATATTTCTCTCTAAAATTAGTATTTAAGGTGGAGTATCAGATTAAATGACTGTCCACTTCATATCCTAGCCCACTGTTGGCTACACGTGAACCTAAACCATGTACCTTCACAAGAACCCCAGTGGCCCAACGCATCCCCCCCACTCCCTCCACACAGCTGTGAGCAATGAGCATCCCACCCCCAACTCCTTCAGCATCGACCCACTGAATGCGTGCGTAAAAGGCAAGTTTACCGAAACCGGTTGGTTGGGCGGTACACACACACACACACACAAACACACACACATAGACAAACACATTCGCTAGAACCGGTGGATGAACTTCAACTGGATGATGGATTAACGCATCAGACAGATAGCAAAAACGCACAGCATACATGAACTCCAGATGTCAATGTATTGGAAGAAAACACCCACCCACCCACGACGGAGTGACTCACAGTTTAAAGTAGCTGAATAAACGAGCGCCGGTGCGGACGGGGAGATTCTACGTGGGGTATTTGCCTTCTTTCTGGTACTTAAAGCTCTCCCAACTGTGGTTTTTATGGGGAAGAGAAGCACTGAGCTCGACCCGCCATACGGACAGACAGTTGCTGCGCGAGGCGCTGGTGCCAGATATGGATAGCGCGCGGGATACCTCTGGACACTGGCGCGCATCTTCATAAAGTGCGACACTTCGGAGTTGACGAGAAAAAAACTTCATTTCTTCCGAGTCAAAGTTGTTGAGAAAACAGAAGGCGAGGGGGACACAAGCCCTTCTTCTAAATCAACAAAAGAGTCGGAGAGAAAAGCCTCCAAAGAACTTTTGCGAACCCTCACAGGAAGCTCTGCAGTGGAGAAGATGCTGTTTGTGATTTGGTCCATACTTCTCTTTAGTTTGGGGACAGGGTTTCCTACCAGACACAAGAATGTTGCCCACAAGGTAAGTTTTCTACAGACATTGGTTGTGTGATGGCTTTTTTATTTTATTTTTTTAGCCAGTTACAGCAACACTAAAGTCACACCTGCCGCTCACAAAACCTTAATATCTAATTGCAGTTAATTGCCAAAAGTCTCTTGAACCTTTGCTAACTGTTAAAAAATATGTTTCTGTGTGTTAACTTACGTTTCTGCCACCTTTATTGCTTAACAGTCTTTAAAAAACTACTAATGCCAATCCCAATATTATAATAGGCCCTAACACTGGTAATATTATACAAATAGTACAGTTAAACAATACATTTTGGGGTGAACTGTTAAAGGGAATTTATGATGTGAATGAAAATCATGTTTACAAGATTTTTTAGTGATGATCCCAACACAGCTTCTACGCTTTTTTGTTCACGTTTGTTTATTAAAATGTTAATAAGGTAGAAAAAGATAAATAACATGCAAGTCACTGTCATTATTCAGCCATCACCCGTCCATCAGTTTACATCTAAAGACTCAATTGGTGAAACAAGCTGAAGTGACAGAATGTGATTTCCTCAGCAGTGCATGTTGCTCTCTTATTGTTCAACTTCTCTCTCCATGTATAGTAAGGTTTGACATTGCTGACCATATACTGTGCTATAATAAAGCCAAACTCCCTACACACACACACGCTGAGCAGTGTGTGTGGTGTGTCTAAGGGAATGTTTGTGTTACACGCGGACATATTTGGATATCAAAGTCTGTTTGTGTGTGTTTGTGTCGGGGTTCAGTTTTTTTTTTTTTTTGCCTTTGAACTCTCCTTCTTGTGTGGCCTCCCATGGATGCCCTATTGGGTCTCTCCCTCTCTCTCATCATGTGTCTGATTGATGTCAAAGCAAAAAGAGACAGAGAGGAAAAAAGAAGGGAGGGAAGAGAAGGGGATGATTAGTAAGGAGATGATGAAGAAGAAGAAGAAGAGATTTCACTGTGGCTTGTGTGATTGTTCGTTTCATTCAGCAAAAGGCTACAGTTGGTGACTCTGTACCTCCGGCGTGACCTGCTGGATGTGTGTCTGTAAGTGGCGGATGGAGAGGAGAGATTAGCGGAGGAAGAGAGAAGGAGGAGGGGAGGCTCAGTAGAACGGGTGCCCAGTAACGAGATGCTTATGTAACCAGAATAAGGCGAGCCCTCTGCATCTCTCACACTGGAGCTGGGGTCAAGTGTCATTCATCTGATTGTTTACATTGGCTCTTTTTTGTGTTAATGTGGAATTTCCTGTTTTTAGTTTTTACCCCCATGTCTCAGAGAAGAAGAGCAGGACTTTTTGGAGGGGGGGGGGGGTGGTTTGTGTTGAAGTGGCCTCCTTCCCAAATACTGAGACCTGTTTGCAGTGTCTGTTTTCTACCCCAACCAACCACCCCCGACCTCTACAACCTCACCCTGATTCTACCAGGCATGCATTTGTTGTCCCTGTCTTTTTTTTTCTGTTTTTCCATTTGCGAAAGATGGTGATCAAAGAGCGCCCATAGTTTATTGTTCTTCTGTAATGGTTTGGAAACAGCCAAGTGCGGAGGCCTTTGATATCTGCGGGCACATAAATCAGGGCTGCCACACCGCCTGCCTTCCCTGCGTGGCCCCCCCACACCCCACCAATCCTGTCCCTACCCCTCACCTCCAACCCCTGCTGCCCTCGTCCCGTCCCCCCGACCCCCTCTCCCGAACCTGAATGTGTGTCACCACCGGCGGCAGTGATGACAGTAACCCAAAATGGAACCGGTCGTCTCAATCAAGTGAAAGGAGGACACAACGCTTTGCCAGTAGGATGGATTTCTCAGTCATGTTTGTCTGAGGCAAGGCTGAGGTCCCCAAAATGCATCCCCATGTAGTCTCCCTGGTTAAACACACTGCATGCCATCAACCAGCGGGCCTTTGATCAGAATCACTACGGAGAGGAGGAGAGCAGGATCAGAGAGAACGAGGGGGAGGAAGAAAGGAGGAGGAGAGTGATATACAATGCGAACGAATACAGGATCCAGATGTGTAACAAGACGAGATGGAGGGTGTGAAAGTATGCAGCCTCCCTTGTGATGCTGGACTTTCTGTGTCTGTAGGTGTCAGGGCATGTGTGTGAATGTAAGGTGTGTGTAAGTGAATATTTTAACTGCTGGATAACAGTAAAAGGGTAAAATGGAGCATCATGCTGGAAGGTTTGTCCAATTAAAGCGTGCAGTATCCAGTACAAGTCAAACATTTTGACACACTTCCAAACTTTTGGTACTGTACATCAAGTGTAATAAGACATCAGCTGAACATGGCCTTCATGTCCTGGTGTGCACACATTTATTGCCATAAATGACGGCTTAGGCCTTTTAAGGTATTATTTCTTTATAATTTCTTGCCCTAGCCTCCAAATATAACACATTAGATTGGTGTTATCTGCAGGGATAACTTATTATATCATTGTATTGGAGCAATCCTATGTAAATAGATTTTTAAAACCTAGCAGTGCACAGAGAGTTTGTTATTCATGATTACAAAATAACTGAGTTAAAACTCAGGAGATTAGGAAAAAATATCTATTTATTGGGTTGAATTTAAGGCGTGGAACATTTCTTTTCATTCCTCTGCTATTTGGTGCACAATATATTTGAAATTTTGCACTTAAACACGTGTTACCTGAAAGTAAAGTACCAGTCGAAAGTTTGGACACACTTTCTCATACAAGTGATAGGAAAAGTGTGTCCAAACTTTTGACGGGTACTGTGGGCATACATAAAACACTGTCTTGCAGCTCCACATGGGATGGACCACATGTTTGGCATGGCAAGAAAAAAATAACTTAAAAATAATCAAATTATTTAACTCATGTTTTAGTAAAAAACAACAGCAAAACCATCTAAAAAAAGAAAGTAAGAAATTGCCAAAATACACCAAACCTATAGTGATAAAATATACATTATGAATGTACTCACAAACATTGAAATATGCATATTGATATTCTTTTAAAAACAATCTGTTAAATGCAACCCCCTGTTGGTTTAACAAGATAAACTTGGCAAAAATGTGGCTAATGTATTGCAATATATGTAATATTTCCTTACAGAATTTGACAACAATGTATTAAGTTACAAAGAAAGGCTGAGTTTTCCTCAAGGGTTATCTACTTTTCACCACCAGTTTACAGATATTTGGGTAGGGGGCCAACTTCTCTTCATCCACCATTTATCATGCTTGACAGGCTTCTCCTCTAAACAGGCATTATGTGTTCACATGCTTGAATTTGACCAACCACATAACTTCTTTATGGGACAATCACAGGCAACCACTGAAAAGTACGCCCTGTTCTAGAGGCCATAACTATAAATCATCAACTGTTTGGTCATTAATCCAGACATTTCTTGTTCTCTTTAGCCCTCGAACTGCCACTAGTTTGCTTTGTGCAGACCACAATCTGGCTCTGATCCAATATTAAAGTCTTGTCCACTCAAATGTTTGGGCCAGTTTAACATATTCTGGACGATATAGACATGAGTGGATGGTAGACAAGGGTTCATTAGAGGATTTGGACTTTGGTTTTGACCAATGAAATAGACATGTGTGCTTTTTAGACATGAAACAGACACATATACCCTGGAGAATCAGACCAACAGACCAAGATTTCAGTGATTGTATTCCAGATACAGTCCATATATCTACAATTCCCCAACATTATATTGTCATTTTTAATCCCTGGGATCAACGTTTCTTCCTGTTGTTCTTCCTTCTGAGTGACTGTAAAAAGATAAGTGGTGGTCGTAGTGGCGGCAGCACTGCAGGTTCAGACACTCGCACCAGCCCAGGGGTCCCACGCCTCCCAGGCCCTCTCATTAAAGCTAAAAGAGGATCTCTCTGGCACAGGCCCCTCTTTGTCCACGGCCTGGATGCCATGACTGTTGTGGGAAAAAAAAAAGAGAGATTGAAGTGAATGAAGGCTGGTTGGTCACTTGGCGGGTTAGTTGGATGCCTCAGGGACTCTCTGGAATTGCTGACCAAGCTGTGAGGTGGTAGATGTTTTCAAGGTTTCTTTCTGGAAACAAAGCACTAATTGTTTTTATCCTCACCACTAAGCCACTATAAATGATAGAGCTTTTTTTGTCAGTGGCCCAAAATCAGCCAGTAGTCAGTTGACTCATTTGCCCTTTATATTATTCAAGGTGATGAATTTGCTGCCATCCATTTTTCATTTGGTGGTTTCTCTTTAAAATCACTCCTGGATTCTTGTCAGTCTCACAGATTAAAAACACATCAGCTTACATCTTAACTTGTTCATTCCATCAGGCTCACGGCCACCCAGTTCACAGCGGCGGGGTCCAATATGTCCCTGATGCTTTGGAGCAACAGAACCAGGTGCAGAGTCTGCTGCCCGAGCCCCACAGCCACCAGAGAAGATGGTCCCACCCACAGCACCGCTCCGTCGGTGTTCTGCCACAGCCAGAACCCGAGGAAGAGACCAAACCCTTCATCCTGGATCTCAAGAACTTCCCCGACCTGGCCAATGCTGACATCAACTCACAGAACCCCAATATACAGGTGAGTGGGGAGAGGGTAGCCGCACATTGCTAAAATTTGTTTATTTTCATTTGTCTACTGTCACCATATGGTAAACAATAATTGGTAAATGATGGGTTAAATGAAAACCATTTATGAAAGGAGAGCTGGTCTGTTTTGTTGTAATGATTTATTTCCTTAATGCATTACAAAATCAACAATCTCCCAGTCTAATCTTAGAGACCGAGCTGTGTCTTTTTCGCTACTATTTAATCAAAGTGTAATATAGGAGAAAGTACTCTGTAATCATAAGCGTCACCCATTAAGTTCTCATCATCTCCTAAATTGACCGAAAAAGTTCAAAAAAGTTGTTCTGTTTAACTTATCTCAGAGCAGTTATCCACTCCAACTCTGGTCAGTGTAATCAGGATGTGGTTAGAGGGACATAATGATGCCGGCCCATGTCTACATCAACTACAGCAACTGATGAAATGTTCCAATAAGTTTTCATGTAGCATATAGACCAGATGTAGCATACAGTATTTCAACTAAAAGAAAGCTGAAACGAATAATAGCAGTTCCCAAATCATCATACTTATTTCCTAACTGTGAAATTCATCTCCCAACGTTTACAAAAAGATAGTTTTCCTCTGCAGTCTTCCTGTTGCCTGGTCTTCACATCAGCTGAAGCAGGCTCTTGGAAGCACTGCAGCATCTAAGATGAGTCATATAGAGGTAATGAGAGGTAGTTAACCAGAATAAATGCTCACATTCTCTCCCTGAGAGGATCGTTTGGTTGGCTGAATGCTCATGCTCACGTCTGGCTGGCTGACTTAGATCCGGGGAGCGGGTTTGTCCCTAAAATACTCCTCCTAGGATTTTAGACGGTTGATTTCTTGAAAAAAGATTGTCACTTAACCACTAAAGCTGCACAAAATCATTGGTGGAGCTTTACTTTGTGGCAACATTGAGATAGCAACACTTGACAGTTCAGTTGTTTGTTTAATACTTATTATTATGTCACTGGCCTTCACCCACTGTTAAAGTTAGTGTGGATTTTCAGTTACCCTTCTACTCGTCTTGGTTTGCAAGCTTAAACTGTTAGGAGAGGGTTGTTCAGTCTGTATTTATTTCAAATTCTTACAAACCCCTCTCTCTGTCTATGTAGGTAACCATTGAGGTGGTTGACGACCCTCAGATGGAAGTAGAGATGGACCTTACCAAGGAAAAAGACTGGCTACCCTCCTCTTCTTCCTCCCCCTCCTCCACAGTAGATTGGCTCGGAGGCAAGAAGCTTTTCTGGCCGCTTTTCTGGAGTTACACCGATGCCGATTCCAGCGAGGACAGCAACAGCCGGTCAGGCGTGGAGGAAACTGGCGAGGAAGAGGAGGAGGAAGATTACTCTCTGGATTACGGCAGTGAGGAGCCGTTACCCAGTGGAGTAGGCGGAGACTGGGATAGTCGTTGGAACGAAGGCTGGGATCCAATGCAGAGCTACTATGGTATGTTTTGCCAAGTGGTACACTGACTGTCTGCTAGTGAAGCCACACAAACACAGCGCTTTTTAGATATGATTTCATTAAGCTGATTACAGCTTTTAAAAAATTACCAAAATGTATCTTTTTTACTGATGCAGGGATGAAGGAATGTGAAAATGGAAAGTATGGGAATGCAATCACTGAATTTCTCATGAAACAAAAGACAAAGAAATAATGAGAAACTCAAAGGTGAGAAAGACAGGAACGAGAGAGTGAGAACAACAGAGTGGCTTAGGAAGGCTGCATGTTAGACTGTCTTTACAGTCAGAGAGAACTCAAACAATGCCAGCATGCGAGGCAGTATGAGCACTCGACCATCGGGACATTGTGGGTTATGAGCACTTTGAAGTCGACACTGGTCGTGCTGGTCGCAGAGGCCTGCCTTTTGAAGATGGGTCCGATGCGCTCGCTAATGGCAGCGTGAGGCCGGCACTGTTCTCTGGGACAAAACAGCCCTCAGCTTGTGGACAATTAGAGGGCAGATTGGGAACACAGAATGACAGGGGCCATTCGGCCGACCCTTTCATCCTTCCCCGGGACCCCATGGGCCCCCCCAGACCCTGGCGGCCCTCACTGCCCTCTGCGGCTCGGCCTTTTGAGCCAGTTCAAGAATTTCGGGGGGCTTTCAGGGTTCTGCATAACTTTTACAGCTCTCTTTCCCCTCTTAATTCTGCCTTCCTCTGGTGGGAAAACTGCTGTGTCTCAGCTTGCACAGACCACTTATTCAGTGGTAAAAATAGTAAATAATGAGAGAGGAAAAGGAAAGGTGTACAAAGTGAAAGAAAGGGAGAGAAGGCAGAAAAGATAGAAAAAGAATGTAGGAAAGAAGAGAAAAAGTTTGATGGCCTGGCATTGTGTAGACCAGAGTTCTACTGCACATCAGAGTACAGTCATGGGCTTACCACAGCCTCTAGCTTTCATTCTTTTAAGAAACTTCCCATGGATCCAAATCCATGTAAAATAGATCCATTTATTTTTTTTCAAGGTTTTTGAAGTTTGTTGTTGCACAAACCTCTATGGTCATAGCATAATCTCATAATATGAGAGCAGGTGTCTAAACCCTGGATAGTGTTACCCATATCCATGTGACAACATATACACTATCTATTTAAGTGTTTTGCATGTAGACGAGCCAGCAAAGGGCAACAATGCCTATTAAGTGGTCACATCTAAAGCCTTAGTGAACATAAATCAAGGATGTTTGCCTTAGC
The DNA here is from genome assembly GCF_963691925.1 of Scomber scombrus. Taxonomy (NCBI): domain Eukaryota; kingdom Metazoa; phylum Chordata; class Actinopteri; order Scombriformes; family Scombridae; genus Scomber; species Scomber scombrus. The sequence continues at coordinate 9,026,584 of NC_084986.1, forward strand.
TTCTTCTGTAATTAAGACTCTCCTGAGACCTCATTCTCGTATGGCCACATGGCGAGTTGGCAGCGCCCACAAAGTAAAATTGGGTGCTCGCTACACCCAAGCTGGTATTTCTGCACCCACCTCGCCTTTAATCAAGAATGACTTGTTTTCAGTGCTATTAACACCACAAGGAAACGTGGTGCGGAGGCGGACAGCCACAGCACAGCCTCTCTCTCTCTAATTTTACTGAAGTTTTCTTAAAAAGAATATGGGTTTGCATGGGGAAGGTTAGACCAGGAGAAAATTGTCATTTATATGGACTGAGAGAGTCCAGAGACTTTGAAAGCTTATTCTGGATTAGAATGTAAAGTACATGCTGAGTTCCCTTCAACACACAACTCTAAGGTGTTTTTCTTTAGATTTGCAGGGTTTTCCTCCTTCATAATCCCAGTCAACCCTTTGAAGCTGTTTCTTGTTAGCTTGTTAAATATACTACATACCTGTGTCTGAAAGCAGATGTACAGCCCCCATAACTGCAAATTTGATCCCATGCTTTCATTAGGTAATATATTCATGATCTCTGTAATACTTTTTCACAATATGTAAATGATATTGTGCTTTCTTAATAAAATATGTCATGCAGAACACAAGCTAAGGCAAAGTTTGTGTATTTGAATTTTGTTCCCACAGAGAAAGAGACAGATGAGTGGACTCCATGGTCTCCATGTTCAGTGACATGTGGACACGGTGAGAGGAAGAGGACCAAGTCCTGTGGCTACTCCTGCACACTGACAGAAGCCTCAAAGTGTGACCTGGAGCCTTGTCCAGGTAAGAATATACTTCCATTTTAAGAATGAAATGAAAAGACTAAACAATGGCAGTGTATTGAGACATCTTTTGTGCTTTTGGGAATGCTGTCTAAGGTGGTTTTTACACTACAGCTTATGTGCCGCTCTCCTCTTTGTAGGTGATGTCAACACAGTGGTAGAGCCCTTTCCTTTCGAGATGGAGAATGGCACAGAGCCATTTGGGACAGGTGATTTATTATTGAAAGCCCTCCATAATGTCTTAGAACAGCTTCCAAAAATATTTTAAACCATTAATGGCAAATTGTTTATAATTTAAAGGTAATGTAGAACTAGCTTGCTCAAAACTGTAACATAGATGTTAGTGTTCACACGTTTATGCGGTGTTGCTGTTTTCTTTCCAATAGATGTGGACAGCTGTGAGAAGTGGCTCAACTGTAAGAGTGAGTTCCTCCAGAGGTACCTCCACCAGGTCTTGTCTGAGCTGCCCAGCTGCCCCTGCTCCTACCCCTCTGAAGTGGGGTACACTGTGGTCAGTGTGTACGATGAGACTCATGCCCGGCCGTTCCGCTGGCGTGATGCCAGTGGCCCCAAGGAGCGCCTGGACATCTACAAACCGTCAGCACGTAGCTGCATCCGCTCAGCTCTTTCCAGCGACTCGTCCACTCTTGCAGCGCAGCACTGTTGTTATGACGATCGTGGGCGACTGATCACGCGGGGAAAAGGCGCAGGCACGCCTAACCTGATCAGCACCGAGTTCTCACCTGAGCTGCACTTCAAAGTGGATGTGCTGCCTTGGATCCTTTGCAAGGGAGACTGGAGTCGCTTCCATGCAGTTCGGCCACCCAATAACGGACTGAGCTGCCCAGAAAACCCCCATGAAGATGTGTTCATGAATGAACTGGAGGAAGCCAGGGAGTACTAAGAACTACAGCCAAAACTACCACTTCACTCCGAGAGTCAGAGGGCCTATTTTGAGAGGAGACTGCCTACCTTAAAAGTCATGTAATATTATGTCTAAAGCATGCATCAGCCATTTACCATGCATTAATGACTCAGAGGAAATGCACATTTGTGATTGGGAGTTTTGTGGGGTTTAAGAATGATGGTGAAGTGTGGCTGTCTCAAATTAGGATTTGGCAAAGTGTCCTGATATCAGGCTTAACTGAACTGAACTGAATAACATGAATGGAGAAAAAAAATGCAGTGTTCTCCCATTGCTTTCCAACCTGTTACACATCTGGCATGACATCAAGCTCTCTCTCTCTATATTCAGTACACTCTCCTGGGTGCGTGTAAGCATGATGTCTACCTACTGGCTTTTTTTGATGGTGTCCTGGAGCGCTTGTGAATGACAAAAGCAACACATGGTAAACATCCTGATCATGCTTCTTGTAGGTTTTAGGTATGAATATGGGCTGGCTATTTTGATGAAGCACACAAATGTATGGGCAGAGTCCAACAGATGAATATCCCAACAATGCTGCTACAATATAATATCCTTCAGGTTTTAAAAAGGTATCAAGGGGAACAAGATGACAGGAGATCCGTAGACCCAAAAGATGCCACATGCAGTAAAAGTAATGTACATTTCAGTCAATCCTTTGAGACACTACAATTAGTAATGTTACAAGAATTTGAAATCTATACCAGAGAGGTAAGCTAAAAGGCTTTGAAACATTCTGTTGTCATTATTGAGTTAGTGAGCATTATGACAATAGCCTTTAGGCAGTAATGATACAGGAACAGCACATTTGATTTCGAATGTTTTGTCACACAGATTGATTTCATGTGTTTCCTCACCTTTTTACAGCCAGGAAAATATATAATCTGGGTGCCAAAGAGTTAAAAATCAGACTGTTGGTGCCTGTGCAAATCCAGCCTCCTAAGTCTCTATGGTGCAAATATAGAAAAGAAAAAGCTCTACAGTGATAGATTATGCTCATAGATGTGTCTCTACAATGTTCTCAGGGGGAACTGACCATGATAAAAAATAAAAAATAAAAAAATTGTTAATTTACCTCGACAGCGGAGCACTATTGGACCTAGTACAAAGTGTATTGGGGTAAAGATTAGTAGACGGGTATCAGGAGTGTAATCCAGATTGGAGTTGATGAACAGATAATGCTTTTTGTGCAGTTTCAGAAAGCAGTTCAGAACCCTTATAACTGAATAGTTGATGTTTATGCATTGTGTGCGATATGTCATTGCTGTTTAAGCTGTTGGCTTAGGGTCTTTGGGTTTATATACAGAAGGTGATTTGATAGAAAGGGCATTCCTACTCAAATAAACATTCTTGAGAGGTCATGTAGTGGCCTTTTTCTAGCTGTCAGAGTATTGGAAGTAGTCGCCATAACCAAATATTTTGTCATCAGGGTGTAGACTATAAGATCTGAAACAATGCTCATTCCTGTGACAGTTTATCAAACAGTCAGTGGCAGTAATTTTTAATTGTACTTAGAAATATCTTAATATTGCAGGACTTGCCCTTTCTATCTAATCAAATTCTAATGATGTTCGCTCCAAACCTTTTTTTTTTCAGGAATTCTGCTTCCAGATGTGTACATGCGAACACGCATTTACATTTTGGAATCACCGATTTTAAAGGAAGGCACTTTATTTAAGGTTTATATACAAAAGATTTATCAAAATGTACTCATGTTTGCCATTTGTTAATGATAGTGTTATTGTGAAGGGAAGCTCGTCGGAAATGCTGCATTGTTCTATAAAAGTGCATATATCAAGTGTTCTGTTGAGAAAAAAGCATGATCTTTTTGTGATTTCTAAATCTAGTATTACTTATATGGTGTTGTACAGTATTTATTTGTCTGTTCTTTTTTTTAAGTTTACTGAAGCTTTGAAATGACTCTATACTCAACATGGTGCACTAATCGGACTGAGAAATGAAGGCACCCAATATCAAAAGGGAAACCACTTGCCTCATATCACTTCATACAGCAACATCAAGTGTTTGTGTTTCATTCTATGTTGTACTGCAGTGCTCTATGAATATGTTGTTGCAATTATGCTGAAGAAATATATAAAGACTTTGCATTCATCATCTGACTTTTTATTGTTATTTCTTTCCCCTGCACTTTAAATATTGTGTAGTACAGCTAAACAAAGTATAGTAGCGCAACATTCCTGAAACAGCTGAGTAATTATACTCAAATACTTTTTACTGACTGACACACCTTTTCTCTCCAACATGACAGGTAGCAACTTTCTTATCTAACTCAGCAAGAGAGAGAATACATTGAAAACATATCAGACTGTTCCTTAGAATGTTGTTTATTGCCTTGTAAAGTGCTTAACAGTCAAAACAAGTCAAACCATTAAAGGAGGAGTGGTGTGTATTAAGAGTGTCCACACACAGCTGAGCTAATGTAAACTAAACAGTTTAATAATCTGTAACTAATAGATTGTGGTTTTGTGTGTTAGTATCTGCCTTGATGAGAAGCAATGGGAATGTGACTGCAATATTTCTTAAATCCAAATGACCTTATCCACATTCGAAAGATCCTGAACCGAGCGATGACAGGATTCAATTAGCTATCACGGATGACTTCTCTTGGTAGAGTTCATGGAAGCGGCATGTGCAGTCGCTGTTTGGACCAGCACCATCAAACATTTCCTCAGTTTACTCTGCTTTATCGTCTGTGTTAACACTGTAACATTGGTTTTCTTTATAAGTAGAGCGCACGTCTAAAAGTCAAAAGTCGCACTAACATCTTCTGCCAGACTTTTAAACAGTCAGCCGCAGCCTTTTGAAACCATGCGTGTGGTTAGGATTTTAAAAAATCTGTTGTAGGCATTCTTCGAGACAGTGATTGACAAGACTTTTGCATTTTACATGAATAGGATTCTCAGTTCTGGTTTGGGTCCAAATTTTGAGGTCCAAGCAAGAGGAAGAGGCTTGTCAGTGTTGACTATAAATTTCTTTAAGTTATGGTTCCCGAAAAGAAACTCTAAATTAATCTTCATCAAGGAAATCAGAATTATGTGGAAGTGTTTCCTGTCAACTAGTCAGACAGTAAATGCACCATAAATTTAACCTTATAAGACCCTGCATGTCTTAGCTAACAGCCTTTGTCGCTGTTATGTATCTCCAGCATGGTTTCTAGGTTGATCTATTCCTAACATCACGTTGTCTGGCGCTATACTCTTTCCAAAGGATTAAATAACATTGAGATTAAAAGTTCAAAGGTCAGGGTAATGCAAATCCATAGGCTTAGGCAATCCAGATACTCTAATTCCTGTAGGTCATGATGCATATACTTCACTGGCTGCTCTCATTGACCCAAGAGAAGAGAGCAAAAAAAAAGCATGGTTATGCATTTACAATAGAACATCAGGTCTAAAGTGGGACACAATTAGCACAGGATGTACCAGTGTTAGGATCATATGCAAGGATATACTTAGAAATCCATCAATTCATCTCTTTGGTGTGTATCCACTGTGGAATGAACGATAAGGACCTTGGTAGGTCTACTGTGGTCCTCCAGTGATTCCTAAGTTGACTGCAGATGAGTGCCGCGTGGAGGGAAGCCAAACACATGTTGACCACATTGCTGCCGCAGAATAACAGATAAATAACCGCAGATGTGTAGACAGAGGAGAAAGCAGAGAGAGGGAAAACAGAGGAGGGTGAAAGGGAGAGGAAAAAGAACATAAAAGAGAGGGGAGGTTTCAAAACTCTGTGGCTAAAAGATGTTATCTGAAATATTGAATGAAGCAAGAGTTCCCGGGCGGATGCATTTTAAAAAAAACGGGTGAATACACTTGACAGCTTATGGAGGTCATGTGCATCATGTCACTGAGGGAGTGCGCTGTGGTTATACAGAAGTTCAAGCAGACTAAAATCATTGTAGTTCAATGTAGCATGAAATATTTCACACACAAAATGTGAAAAGATTGGACTGCAATCCAATACTGTCCATGTGCATTCCACCATGCACCTACATGTAAGCCCGTGAACGTGTGTGTGATGTGATTCATTCCTTTAGTTATAGTACTGGTGGCCCAGGCCTGGTGCCAGCACTTGGTGGTTACAGTACTGTTTACTTTTGTAGGCTGGCAGGAACATGAGATTTCCTCTGGGTGTACTGTGGCTGGTCGACCTGCAAACAGCATGGCCCTTGAAGTCGCTTGCAGCTCCTGTTACAGGCTGCCTTGTCCCCAACCTCCCTCTGTGGATCATTGGCGATGAGGGTAACCCCCTGCAAACATACTTACCCGAACACAGAGACTGACATGGGTTCAGCCAGAAACACACAAACACTTATGCTGCATTAATGCTAACACACATATTCTTGTCTGTGAGCGCAAATCCATGTACATACTTAAGCTGCTCTACCTACAGGATTTATACAAATTCCAGGAGATCCTGCAATCTTATGGATTACGTGTAGTTTGACTTACCCCATTCCTTGACCAGTTTGACACAGAGGGAGGCCTTGTTCTGAGATGATAAAAAAGACTAATCTCAAAATGAAGCCTCAATTCATAAGAGGCAGAAATCCAAGAGTTATTAAGCACAAACACTTAACTCCAACATTGCAAAAGTGTATTTTCACTTTATGCTCCCTTTTCTCCAGCTGCAGGTGATACGGGTGGTTAGTTTTTTAAAAAGTAACAAGACAAAGCCATGCTAGCAGTGTTGGCACGGTGGTACATTGCCCCAAATGCTAACATCAGCATTTTAACATTCACTGCCAACATCTCACAATTAAAATGTTAACATGCTGATATCTAGCAGGTCTAATGTTTACCAGGTTCAATTAATCTGACAAGTTTTGAACTGACAAAAAGATGAGGGTACACTGAACTTCTTACAACACATCCTGGAAGGGACATAGATGTCTGTACCAACTTTCACAGAAACGGCATGGAAAACTCAGGGAATACCCAAGTCGTCTGGGGACCATGAACGTCTGAACAACATTGTTGTGCCAATTTAATCAATTGTTGTTGAGATGTTTCAGTCTGGACCAAAGTGGTAGACCAATTGAGCAACAGACTGGCTGACATAACCATTCCTAGCATGGCTAAAAATATATTACATGTATCAAAACTAGTATGCACATTGTTGTCGAACAATCACTTGCAGGAACTGTTACATTCAAAAGCACAAGAATGCAATGCAATTGTGTTTTTTTGGTGTCTAGTATCAAGATGTGCTTTCCTCTAATATCTTACATGCTCCTCAATGTTGCAGACTGAGGACAGGCAAATTGTTTTATCAAGCTAGAACAATATTCAGCACAATAATCCCAACACTGGACATCAATATCCTCAGAGAAGTCTGAATAACTGACATTCTTTGGATGAACCAGACTCTACAAACTTTTGTTTGTTTACTCATGTCCAGTGGGAGTCTTAATTTTCTCCCCCCGCTCCCTCTCTCTCTCTCTCTCTCTCTCTCTCTCTCTCTCTCTCTCTCTCTCTCTCTCTCTCTCTCTCTCTCTCTCTCTCTCTCTCTCTCTCTCTCTCTCTCTCTCTCTCTCTCTCTCTCTCTCTCTCTCTCCCCCTCTCTCTCTGTTGATAATATAATCAAAAGAGCAGCCAACACAATACCTTTGGACATGAGAGGGGCCTGCAGATCCAGTAGTACTGAGGCGGCAGACAGCCAGCCATAACAACATCAAACAGCCCCTAGCCTCCAGCGTTTACACAGAGCCAAGACCCTGGACCAAAAATATGATTGCTCGTTCTTTTTAAGATAAGAATGCAGACAAGCTTGAAGGTTATTGCGAACAATATGTACAGGTATGAAGTGGCCATAGTGGTAAAAATGGCTGGATTGTTGCAAATAAGTCGGAAGAAAATTATATTTTAGCTCAGACGAGGTTTCTTGTATGGCTTAGATCAGAATGTGAGGTTTTGTCTAGCAGGAATGATGGAAACAAAAGTGGACGTCATTCTCATTTAAATGTGCAATGCTGTTTGTTTTGACATCAGATAACAACATAATCAAATGGTTTATTTCCATGGTCAGTTTACAGTTCATTCTCTCAGGGAAAAAAAAAGAAGCAGAGATGGGAAAATACTGGGAATTTCAGAAACTGACATAGAGCACCCCCTTCTGGTAAGGATCAGTAAATACACAGGCCTCAATCTGTGCTTCACATATTAATATTTTGCCTTTACTTTATGAAATTATTAATCTAATTAGGAATGACATTACTTTAAATTTTTGAAATTCTTGAATTTTTTGTGGAATTCTGTGGAGATTGATTTTACCACAGTTTTGATAACTGTATATAATGTATCTGTTTTTGTTCACCAGTTGTTGCATGTAAAGTTGAGCCCAGCAGGCTGTTTTTATCTTCTGCAGTCTGGGATCAAATGGTCGATCTAAAAATGAGAATGAACACAAACTCCTGATTTGGCCTAGAAATCATATTCTACTTTCAGTGTCCCTGCTTCAGAGCCCTCTGAACAAAACTATGTGATAAATACAATCAATACATTTTCCCACATAGGTGGTTAAGTGTTGTATTTGCATTGCCTCTGATTTCCTGTTGGTTACGTAACTCTGAAAAGCTATTAACAGCTTGGTTTATCATGTAAAAGTCATGTCAGATTTGTGTCGGTCTAAAAGATTCATTAAGTAGGTGACTGTGTACGAGGAAACTTATTGATAACTCTTTTTGGTTTTATCTGCTAGAATGACAGATCTAAATTATTCCTTTTATTGTCTCAATCACTATATTTCCACCCACACATAGGATGCTGAACAGGCTAATACGTCAGGTAGTCTAAGATGGAGTGCAACCAATTTAACACATAAAGGGCACAACATAGCTGTTTCTATTTCAGATCTTGTGCCTTTAACGCTCAGTTAGTCACAGCCTTTTAGCCCCCTTTTTTTAGCATCGTGGAATGTGTTTAATCATCCGCCAATATATTTTCACTGGCAAACATAAGTGCACAATTGATACACAATCTCCATCTCCATCACTTAGCCGATCACTGCTCTATGCATTTCCCTATTTAACCTATGTGAGATTCTGTGTTGACTCAAACAATTACCCTGTTACTGCAGTGCTCCTGGAGATGGGTGTAATTGTATAAGCAGCGTTAGGGCTTCCCGCTTCACCAGTTGAAGAGAAAGCAGGCGGCATCTGATGTGTAAAGTGCATCTAACTACGTAGTTCTACGCTTTGGTTGGCAATATTGGTCCTATTTTCAATCATGGAGGAATTCCCTTGTCTCTCCATGTTGAAACTGATGGGTGAGGGATGAACTCTGAAGTGGGAGACATTACATTTTTGTTCAAAGTTTTTAAAGTTGTGAAAACTGTTATTCACCCCTGCAACATATTATTTAGTGGGTGCATGCCTCATAGTCCTAATAATGCTTCATTAATTATTTGGGACTTGTAAAAGCCAAAAGCAGTAAGACACTGGTTGTATATTCCTGATGCATTTTCCCTCTGATGCAAGTGCTACAACATAGTTTTACTTTTAATGTCATCATGTGCAAAATATCTCAAATTTACTCAGTTGGCATGTAGTGTAAATGAAATGTCTGCAAGTGACAAATTCTGATTTCCTTCTGCTTGAAACTCTGGGCAGACATTTTCTGTGATAATTATCATCAGTCTTTTTTTTGTTGGTGATATGGCTGTGGTAATCACTAAGAGCATTGCTATAACAACCGAAGAAAATGTCTAATCTGTATCAAAGAAGCTGTGGCCTAACAACAGTATAACCAAAAGAGCAGCCAAAACAACCTACCTTTTCGTTTGTAAAGGTAAAGCTGTGTGAAATTAGCTGGCCAATAATAAGTGATAACAGTTTTGATAACTGTATATAATGTATCTGTTTTTGTTCACCAGTTGTTGCATGTAAAGTTGAGCCCAGCAGGCTGTTTTTATCTTCTGCAGTCTGGGATCAAATGGTCGATCTAAAAATGAGAATGAACACAAACTCCTGATTTGGCCTAGAAATCATATTCTACTTTCAGTGTCCCTGCTTCAGAGCCCTCTGAACAAAACTATGTGATAAATACAATCAATACATTTTCCAACATAGGTGGTTAAGTGTTGTATTTGCATTGCCTCTGATTTCCTGTTGTTTACTCTGTATACGATCGAGTGTTTTTTTTTTTTTCGTTGGTGTCGACACTTAACAAGACTATTACCATCAATAACTGAAGATGAAACCCATAAAATGAAATAAAGAAGAAAAACATGTTTCCCAGCCACAGGCCCCAGCGAGGATCGAACTCGCGACCCCTGGTTTACAAGACCAGTGCTCTAACCACTGAGCTATGGAGCCTGTTCCGCTGTGATCAGCTGTACGACAACAATTTAAATCAGTCAAAAATAATACTGAACTGTTGACGTAGTGTATTCATCAAAAGCCGTGGACTAACTAACCCTCCACTTACCTTTCAGTCCATTGTAGACTTCCTATTCCGTGTTGTACAGACTGTGAGACTTGCCTCGCCAAGATGGCAGTTTTCCATGTGTGTTTAAGCTGGATTGCAGAAGCGCTTTTATTTCTCCTCATTTTGGTGTTCATAGCGTTTCTCGGTTATTGTCTGTACATTAAATATACTCATATGAAATATGACCACATACCCGGGCCGCCGAGAAACAGGTGAGTTAAATGCATTGTTCTTTAAACTCTACTTCCTTAGCTATCGTGTGTATCGTTAGCTAAAGCTGTTCAAATTTAAGCTTTACCTGACATTGTTTTTCTACCCACAGCTTTTTGCTTGGACATTCACCAACGTTTGTGAAGGTCATGACAAGTGGCGGAAATATACACGAGACATTTTTGGAATGGTAATAATAATGCGTATGTTTGGTAAAAAGTGGAAAAAGTTTTAGGTTTGGCACCACCAATATGGACATGCTTTAACACATAGGCTGCTTTAGCAAGCTCAGGCAGTGAGCAAAAGTTGACGTTGGTAATACACACTTGTGTCATTTAATGTGTAAAATAATTTAATGTGTAACTCGTGTATGTTGTTTACAGGTCTGAGACTTACGGACCTGTTTACAGGATAAATATTCTGCATATGGTTATTATCGGCGTTACTTGTCCAGAGGCGACCAAGGTAAACTCCTCACTTTAGTTCAGTGCCTTATTGTCATTGCACAGTGTACAACGAAATTAAGTGTCTCCAGTGGTACACACAGTAAAAAATAATTACTTACAGTAACAAAAAACTACAGACAAGTAGACACGTTAAAGTCTGGAAACCCCACCAAAAAAACCCAAAAATATTTGTGCAGCATTAGTCATCATTACATAAGCATTGCACAATAAACAGTGTATAATGCCCCATTGACCTGCTTTGCTTGATGGCCATGCCAAAAATACCACAGAGTGCAGCTATTGAGCTTTTTGGAGAAAATATCATGGCAATATTGCATAAACATCACTTATTTTAATGTTCACTCAAATTTCAGGAAATCTTGATGTCCCCAAAGTACCCCAAAGATAGATTTCTCTACAAGCGACTCTTCAACCTGTTTGGTCAAAGGTAATTTATCAGATTAGTTGTACTTTTGTATACTGTCTACATCTAAAGAATACAGACATGAGCCCAAGAAGAAATTGACAAAAAAAGGATGATTGTGTGAAACGAGTAGTCTCGTTGTATGTGTTTGTAGTGTCAGAGGTAATGACTTTGAAGGTTCACTTCATTGTCCCCTTATATCCAGTCATTAACAATCCTATTCACTTAATGAGAAATGATTTTTGTTCCATGTGTCTCTTCAAGGTTTTTAGGCAATGGCCTGGTAACAGCACAGAATCACGAGTTATGGTATAAACAACGCCGGATCATGGACCCCGCCTTTAGCAGCTTGTGAGTTATTTACATTTTTAAGTCGAGGTGAGATCATTATCTTTTGCATAAAAGACAGAACTGAGTATGCGCCCAACCTTTATCTTATATCCACTACTTACAATCACTTTAAATTCCTTTCGCTCGTTGGGCAAAATTATCCTAATTCAGATTCTCTGTGGAGGTTTGCAGGTATGTCCTGGCTGTGCTATTCCTTTTTCTAAAACTACCGTTATTTCCAGGTATCTGAGAGGTTTAATGGGCACCTTCAATGAAAGGGCAGAGAAACTGATGATTACACTTACAGAGGCTGCAGATGAAAAAACAGAGGCCAAAATGCTCCACCTTGTCAACTGTGTCACTCTAGATGTTATTACCAAGGTATTGTGTCATAGTCTTTTTTTTACAGTTTCCTCTGCAGTAGCTCTAGTCCAACAGGATTTTCATCTTATTTTATCAAAAGTTTGTCAAATCAAGCTGTAACTATCTCATTATACATGTATGTTTCTTGTCTTGATAACTTTCAGGTTGCTTTTGGTGTGGATTTAGAACTAATGAAGAATAGTGATTCACCTTTCCCTAAAGCCATTGAGATGTGTCTGAAAGGAATGGTGTGCTATGTACGAGACCGCTTTTTTGAGGTATGACTTTACCCTTGGTTTAATTTAAGTTTGTATGGTTGAAACCTTGTAACCTTGTGTGACATCTTAAAAATCCTGCATTTCCAGTTTAAACCAAAGAACAGACCGTTTATGAATGAAGTGAGGGAAGCATGCCGCCTGCTGCGCACAACTGGAGCTCAGTGGATCAAGAACAGAAAGACTGCCATGCAAAACGGCGATGACGTACCCAAGGATATCCTCACACAAATCATCAAATCTGCTGGCAAAGGTTATGGTCTTTAAAGTACAGTACACAGATGATCACTGTGTTGTAACAGAGTCAAGACAATTGTAAACATTGGTTATATGGTCTGTATAAGAACATGTGCATCATTAACTTCATCATTAAAGTTTAAGCTACCACCTGTTCAAGTAGATACAGTAGATAGGTCATGTAAATAGATCATTTGTCATTTAATTTGCACTTTAAATGACTTTCAATCCACCATGGTGACTAGAATTCACTTGTTCAATCCCATGTTCTTATTATTTCAGAGGAAAGCATGACTAAAGAAGATGAGGAGTTGATGTTGGACAATTTTGTGACGTTCTTCATTGCTGGTGAGACTATGTTGTTGAATGTTCCTGAAATTTTCAAATGTTTTATGCCACTTTGCTCCATTTGAAAGATTAATTTTGCCATTTGCAACATTTTAGGGCAAGAAACAACAGCTAATCAACTGGCTTTTTGCATCATGGAACTGGGAAGACACCGGGATATACTGGAGAAGTAAGAGCTAATTAAGTGAAAACAGTTTCACATTGTCTTTGTGGCACAGCAATTTCTTGAGTATTGCTTTATTCCTCAGAGTGACGAAAGAGGTGGATGATGTCATTGGGATGAAACAGGACATAACCTATGACGATCTCGGTAAACTGGTCTACCTCGGACAGGTACATGTTATGAAGTTAGGAAAATTATATTTCAGCTCTTTCTGAAGGTGAAGCATTCTTTGATCATTTGTTTACTCACTGTTCTTTTGGGAAATGGCGCCATCTGTAGATGAGTTGCTAAACCAGGATCTATCACTTGCTTCATGTACTAAGTAATTGATTCAAGATGTGTCTCACATTGTGACCTCCCCCCAGGTGTTAAAAGAGACCCTGAGGTTGTACCCGACAGCTCCAGGCACATCTCGTGATATACTTGAAGACATTGTCATTGATGGTATCCACATACCTGGAGGAACCACCTGTTTTGTGAGTAATTTACTTCTGAATGTGTTTGTACCTTGAAAGCAGGATGTGAATGTTAGAACCCAAAAAACTTTTATAGTGTGTTTCTATTTTATATACATTAGGGATTGTACTTATCACTTAAAGAACACACACACAACAACACAACTCAATACTTACTATTAAAATGTTTAATACGTTGCTCTGAAATTCAGCTTAGCTCCTATGTGAGTTCGAGAATGGACAAATTCTTCAAGGACCCACTAATATTTGATCCAGATCGATTTCACCCAGATGCTCCCAAGTAAGTGACATAGAAACCTACAGTTTTAACCTAATGATATATTTAATATACACTATATGGACAAAAGTATCGGGCCCTACCTATTAATCATTTGAATTCAGGTGTTTTCTTCAGACCCATCGCCACAGGTGTATAAAATCAAGCATCTAGCCATGCAGTCTGCATTTACAGACATTTGTGAAAGAATGGGCCGTTTTGAAGAGCTCAGTGAATTCAAGCATGGTATTGTCACAGGATTCCACCTTTGCAATAAGTCAGTTCGTGATATTTCTTCCCTGCTATATATTCCACGACCAAATGTTAGACCACATAAAGTCACAGAACAGGTTCAACAAGTGCTGAGGCGCAAGGTGTGTAAAAGTCACCAATGTTCTGTTGTGTTGACTCAATAACTGCAGGGTTCCAAACGTCCTCTGGCTTTGATATCAGTACAAAAACTGCACTGGGAACTTGATGGAATGGGTTTCCATGACCGAGCAGCTGCATGCAAGCCTTACATCATCAAGCACAATGCCAAGCAGTGGATGCGGGGATGTAAAGCACGCTGCCACTGGGCTCTAGAGCAAGGGAGTGACAAATCACACTTTTGTCTGGCAGAAAATCTCCTGTAGGTGTAATGGCTGTGTGTCCCGATACGTTTGTCTATATAGTATATCTTCAGTTGTCACATTAGAGAATTGCCTCAGACAAAAAAGAAGAAGATGGTCTGTATTAACTGTCTATTGTCTGTTTTACAAGGCCTTATTACTGCTATTACCCATTTGCCCTCGGTCCACGCTCATGCCTGGGAAAGAACTTTGCTCAGGTGGGTGGTGACAGAATATACTCAATACGCACACCCACACACACACACACACACACACACACACACACACACACACACACACACACACACACAAACAGACCAACAGTACCACACACTGTATAAACACACTGAGTTGTGTTTACAGATGGAGGCTAAAGTGGTGATGGCCAAGTTGCTCCAGAGGTTTGACTTCACCCTGACTCCGGGACAGTCCTTTGACATCCTGGACACTGCCACACTCAGACCAAGGAGTGGAGTGGTGTGCCTTATCAATCACAGGAATCACAAGAAATAAATGGTCACGTGAGAGGAAATCATATTATTGCCTGTGGTGAAATTGGGTGCTTGGTTTCTTTATTCTAGCTTACTGTTTGCTGCTCTGTGCTCTCATCCTTTGTAAAGAACAAAGTCTCTGCAATGCATGTTATAAAGGAATACACAATATATACAAACGAAATTATGATGATTGTACATTTAAACTTGCAGCTCTTTAACCCAATGAGCTAGTACCTATAACACTTTATTGAATTGCTGAATATCATATTTTTATACTAATGAGGAAAAACACTGATGAAAATGTATCAACCATAATAGCCTCTTTTATTGACACAGCATAGTTTTTATACTGCCTTTATTTTTAACTTTAATATGCTGATGACTAATATAATACCTCAAAATCTGATTGTATTTCTTGTTCAGTTTGCTGTGCAGTGATTTTATGTCCTCAACCTGCTGTGTTTCTGTCTTTTACTGACACAGGGGGGCGCTGTGACTTTGTAAAAACAATCTAGGCACCTGTTAAACTGCTGTTTTCAGATGATCAAAAGTTGTTATTCAACTGAACGTTTTTCATCTTTTCAGACATCATTCTGTTGAAAGAAAATTATTTTAATAGGTGAATAAGGATTGGGTTGAATGCTGATGTCAATTTTATTAGGTGGTTTGCTTTTTGAAACAATTAGAAGGCTAATTGGGCAAATTATTTGCACAGCAGTTGTATGATACATATTTTTCTGTTTGCACAACGTTTTTGCTTAAATTGTAATGAAGTAATGAAGAACTGACAAATACATGTCTAACAGTAAGTTTATGAATGTGATAAGCTACATATAACACTCTAAACTGCATTAATGTTTGCTTTATTAATGTAATGATGGAATAGCTAATTTAAAAAATAAACGCCTGAAACTATAATCTAGTGCACTTCTGTTATTTATTATAATGATTAATAGGCCTATGTATTTTCCCAGTGGTGAACTTTTCTTACTGTTCCTTTAAGTGGGCTGAAACTGTGCCTTGTAAGGCTGTAGCCTAGTTGTTACGTTTACTTTGATGTTTGCCATTTTAGCGTGAAACGAGATTTCATTGGCGTTTACATTTCATGCCGTGTTTCCAATCCTTTTCAATGGAGCGATGTCCAGCAGAGACGGCGCGCATTGCTATAGAGCGCAGTGTGTTGTGTTGACAGGACTCTGCATCGGGGACCTGATTGGAAATAATTGGTAATCAATCCAAAAAACATCAAGTCGTTATCGACGGAATGTGAGTCCAATCACTTCTTTCCCAGATCCATAAAGGATTGTCCGATTAGATTACTGAGGGCATCCAGTTCATGCACACTACCAGTGCCATGTGGAATGATGGGCACCTACATGATGAAGCTGAAGGAGCTGGGGGCAAACCAGGAGACTGTGCTGAGGGAGAACTCAGAGCTGAAGGAGATCATCTTCATGATAGATGAAGAGAGGAATGGAGCAGGTTCCGGCACGGTCAGGGGTGTCGGGGGTGGAAGTACGTCAAGCACAGGTAGCGCTGGTAGTCCTGATCACCACAACCACAACCACATACATAAGCCCAACTCAGATTACAATAAAAATGGGCCCCACCATGAGGTCCATGGGCAACCTGTCGTACCATCACAGGAGCATCCCCAATGGACTCAATGATATTCGGTCTCAACACGCTATTTTATTTAGCAGTAAATTAATGAAGCATACAGAGCTCTGGGTCATCTCTTCCTGTCCCTGACGAACAACAGTGTCTGTCTGTCAGTTCAAGAAGTCTGACTCCCTGTGCTTCTCCCTGACCCAGTCTTATATACAATACAGAATGTTTAAGGAATGTGAGAGGCGTCGTCTCCTGGTGGGCTGTTGATCTGACTCCCTGTGAAATCCTTAAACAGGTGTAATAATGTGTGACTCCCATGTAACCCCTGTTCTCTGACACTACACAATCACAAGACATCCTATGGGAGTTTTTAAGGGTTAGTTCTGCATTGTCTAACAAACCAGCTGATCATAGATGAAAGCTGTTATCTCTTCAAACTGACCATTTGTTACCAGCTGATCATAGATGAAAGCTTCTAATTCAGACTGAATGTTTGACCCCGATCCCTGTTAATCATAAACCTTTCAATCACACCTCAGTGTAAAACTGCTTCCAGTACTTTTCCCCTGTCTCTTTGGCTGCATTCCTCTTATATGACACACATAATGCTTTCAAACTATCATACATTGTACCACATTATCATATGAAACAAACAATAAAGTAATAAATCCCATTATCTGATATTTTAGCATTTGCCAATTCATAGCATATATCTACAGTCCCCACAAGCATCTAGTGAGGATCTTCAGATTAGCACACTTCTAAATAGAGGAGTAGGAAGGAGGAGTAAATACTGAATGCTCACTGAGACTTCGATCAAGCACAAATCAACTGAATGGAGGTGGCAATTGCCGTGACAAGTTGCTGTGACAACTTTGCCACTGTCTCGCAACTTTAGAGCTGTCATAGCATATTACACAACACAATCACTACATAAAGTTAAAACAGATGAAAAGGTAATTCTGCTTGTTTACTGTAGCCTATAAACCACCATGTTGCTGTGTGACGTCTGGTAGGCCTATGTGTCTTTTGGTGAACTGGAGCCAGGTGGGTCTTACCCAAGACTTTAAATTTGGCCGATAAATTGCACTTTTTGGTGTCAGCGATCTGTTTTCCCTGAGCACAATGAATTGCAGCATTAGACTGTAAACCGGGAACATCGACTCAAAAGTATTGACTTCCGACTTGCAATGGATTGCAGCGTTAACAACGCCACTCCTCTGGACTTTACACTTCACTGTGGACTTGCGAACTGTTAACAGACATTATTCAGTATATGAAACGTGCCTCACTAAAATGGCAGTTTTTCAAGTATTTTTAAGCTGGATCGCTCAAGCGTTTATATTTTTCCTTTTCCTGCTTTTTGTAGCTTTCCTCGGTTATTGTCTGTACATTAAATACATTCATATGAAATATGACCACATACCCGGGCCACCGAGAGACAGGTAAGTTAAGTGCGACAGCCTTTAATTCCACTGTGTTCACTAACATATCTTAACATTACCTGACACTTTTTAAAAATCTACCTGCAGCTTTCTCTTCGGACATACACCAACGTTTTTCAGGGTAATGAGAAGTGGAGGATTTATACACGACACATTACTGGAATGGTAAGCACAAGCGTAATAATGCGTAAAGTTGGTGAAAAACTTAACGCTTAACGCCTGTTATAGCTAGATGATCAGTGATCAACATTTGACTTTGGCTTGTTGCATAACGAACAACATGACGAAAGTAAATGCGTCCACACAGATGTGCGTGGCACAATCAAGCAGTTATCCAATAATGCTCTGTGGCACTTATAAAAACGCTGAATGGGCCCAGTTAATTCTGATTTTGTAGCAAGAAGGCAAGAGGAAAAGATCTAAGTGACTTTGAAAGAGGGTTGATTGTTAAGCTGTGAGGGCATTTTGCTGGCATGATGTGGGTCAATGAAAATCAATACAAAGTTGGCTGATCCCATGATGAAACATTTCTATCCTGATGGGAGTGGTCTCCTCAAGGATGACAGTGACCCCATCCATAGGGCACGAGGAGTCACTGAGTAGTTTAATGAGTATGACAATTATGTGAATATGCTATGGCGTTCACAGTCACCAGGTCACAACTCAATTGAAAACCTATGGGAAATTTTGGACTGACCTGTAAGAGAGAGTTCTCCACCACCATCTTCAAACACCAAATGAGGGACTATCTTTTGGAATAATGGTGTTCATCCCTCTAGTAGAGTTTCAGAAACTTGTAGAATCAATGCAAAGCAGCAATGAAGCTGCCCTGGCGGCCCAAACCCATATTAAGACACTTTATGTTGGTTTTTCCTTTAATTTATCCCCCCTGACTCTATGTTGTCTGTGTCCACATATCTTTATTTGTTAAATATATATTTCAGTTATTATTGTGTCAGTTTGGGCAGAGAATTTCACATGTAATTAATATGTTGCTTATAGGTGTGAGACTTACGGACCTGTTTTCAGGATAAATGTTCTGCATATCGTTATGATCACCACTACCTGTCCAGAGGCAACCAAGGTGAACACCTCACTTCATCAAAGTGTTTGTGGAGTCATACATAAGCCATCAGTTCCACAATAAATAGTGTTTAATGCACCATGGACATGCTTTGCTTCAAGTCCTTGCCAAAAAATTAACATAGAGTGCCAATTATTGAGCATTTTGGAGAAAATATCATGGTAGTATTACATAAGCATCACTTTTTTAATGTTTCTTCCGGTTTCAGGAAATCTTGATGTCCCCAAAGTACCCCAAAGCTAAATCTGTCTACAAGAAACTCTTCAACCTGTTTGGTCAAAGGTAATTTATGAGATTAGTTGTACTTTTTATACTGTTTACATCTAAAGAATACAGACATGAGCCCAGGAAGAATTTGTCAAAAAAAGGAAGATGAATTGAAACAAGCTGTCTTGGTACATTTGTCTGTAGTGTTAGACCTAGGTAGTGACTTTGCAGGTTCCCTTATATCCAGTCATTAACAATCTTATACACTTAATGAGAAATGATTTTTGTTCCATGTGTCTCTTCAAGGTTTTTAGGCAATGGCCTGGTAACAGCACAGAACCACGAGTTATGGTATAAACAGCGTCGGATCATGGACCCCGCTTTTAGCAGCTTGTGAGTTATTTACATTTTTAAGTCGAGGTGAGATAATTATCTTTTGCGTAAGAGACAGAACTGAGTATGTGCCCAACCTTTATCTTATATCCAGTACTTACAATCACTTTAAATTCCTTTTGACTATCGGGCAACATTATCCTAATTCAGAGTCTCTGTGGAGGTTTGCAGGCATGTCCTGGCTGTGCTATTCCTTTTTCTAAAACTACCGTTATTTCCAGGTATCTGAGAGGTTTAATGGGCACCTTCAATGAAAGGGCAGAGAATCTGATGAGTAAACTTACAGAGGCTGCAGATGAAAAAACAGAGGCCAAAATGCTCCACCTTGTCAACTGTGTCACTCTAGATGTTATTGCAAAGGTATTGTGTCATAGTCTGTTTTATGATTCCCTATTCAGTAGGTCTAGTCCAACAAGATTTTTCATCTCATTTTATCAAAAGTTTGTCAAATCAAGCTGTAAGTATCTCATTATACATGTATGTTTCTTCTATTGTTGACTACCAGGTTGCTTTTGGTGTGGATTTAGAACTGCTGAAGAATAATGATGATTCACCTTTCCCTAAAGCCATTGAGATGTGTCTGAAAGGAATGGTGTGCTATTTACGAGACAGCTTTTTTGAGGTATGACTTTACCCTTGGTTTATTCTAAAGTTTGTATGGTTGAAACCTTGTAACGTTGTGTGACATCTTAAAAATCTTGCATTTCCAGTTTAAACCAAAGAACAGACCGTTTATGAATGAAGTGAGGGAAGCATGCCGCCTGCTGCGCACAACTGGAGCTCAGTGGATCAAGAACAGAAAGACTGCCATACAAAACGGCGATGACGTACCCAAGGATATCCTCACACAAATCATCAAATCTGCTGGCAAAGGTTATGGTCTTTAAAGTACAGCACACAGTTGATCATTGTGTTGTAACAGAGCCAAGACAATTGTAAAAGTAGGTTATATGGTCTGTATAAGAACATGTGCATCATTAACTTCATCATTAAAGTTTAAGCTACCACCTGTTCAAGTAGATACAGTAGATAGGTCATGTAAATAGATCATTTGTCATTTAATTTGCACTTTAAATGACTTTGAATCCACCATGGTGACTAGAATTCACTTGTTCAATCCCATGTTCTTATTATTTCAGAGGAAAGCATGACTAAAGAAGATGAGGAGTTGATGTTGGACAATTTTGTGACGTTCTTCATTGCTGGTGAGACTATGTTGTTGAATGTTCCTGTAATTTTCAAATGTTTTATGCCACTTTGCTCCATTTGAAAGATTGATTTTGCCATTTGCAACATTTTAGGGCAAGAAACAACAGCTAATCAACTGGCTTTTTGCATCATGGAACTGGGAAGACACCCGGATATACTGGAGAAGTAAGAGCTAATTAAGTGAAAACAGTTTCACATTGTCTTTGTGGCACAACAATTTCTTGAGTATTGCTTTATTCCTCAGAGTGACGAAAGAGGTGGATGATGTCATTGGGATGAAACAGGACATAACCTATGACGATCTCGGTAAACTGGTCTACCTCGGACAGGTACATGTTATGAAGTTAGGAAAATTATATTTCAGCTCTTTCGGCAGGTGAAGCAATCTTTGATAATTTGTTTACTCACTCTGTTCTTTTGGGAAATGGCGCCATCTGCAGATGAGTTGCTAAACCAGGATCTATCACTTGCTTCATGTACTAAGTAATTGATTCAAGATGTGTCTCACATTGTAACCTCCCCCCAGGTGCTAAAAGAGACCCTGAGGTTGTACCCGACAGCTCCAGGCACATCTCGTGATATACATGAAGACATTGTCATTGATGGTATCCACATACCTGGAGGAACCACCTGTGCTGTGAGTAATTTACTTCTGAATGTGTTTGTACCTAGAAAGCAGGATGTGAATGTTAGAACCCAAAAAACTTTTATAGTTTGTTTCTATTTTAGATAAGTAAGAGACGATCATACGTATCACTTAAAGAACACACACACAACAACACAACTCACATTTTTTGGAATACAGACAAACAATACCTACTATTAAAACGTTTACTACATTGCTTTGAAATACAGTTTAGCTCCTATGTGACTGGTAGGATGGACAAATTCTTCAAGGACCCTCTTACATTTGATCCAGATCGATTTCACCCAGATGCTCCCAAGTACGTAATTTAGAAACTTACAATTTTCACCTAATGATATATCTTTTCAGTCATCACATTACATAATTGCCTCAGACAAAAGAAGAAGATGATGGTCTGTATTAACTGTTTATTGTCTGTTTTACAAGGCCTTATTACTGCTATTACCCCTTTGCCCTCGGTCCACGCGCATGCCTGGGAAAGAATTTTGCTCAGGTGGGTGGTGTTGACATGAAGACTTATAAATAATCAAAACACACCAACAGTACCACAGACTGTATAAACACACTGAATTAACCCAATGGGTTGTGTTGTGTTTACAGATGGAGGCTAAAGTGGTGATGGCCAAGTTGCTCCAGAGGTTTGACTTCACCCTGACTCCGGGACAGTCCTTTGACATCCTGGACACTGGCTCTCTCAGACCAAAGAGTGGAGTGGTGTGCCTTATCAATCACAGGAATCACAAGAAATAAATGGCCACACAGTATCATGAAATGAGAAGAAATCATATCATGGCCTGTGGTGAAATTGGGTGCTTGGTTTCTTTATTCTAGCTTACTGTTTGCAGTTATGCACTCCCATCATTTGTAAAGAACATAGTTTCTGCAATACAGGTTATAAAGGAATACACAATATATACAAACGAAATTATGATGATTGTACATTTAAACTTGCAGCTCTTTAAACCCACTGAGACAGTACCTATAACACTTTATTTAATTGCTGAATATCCTATTTTTATACTAACGAGAAAAAAACACTGATGAAAATGTATCAACCATAATAGCCTCTTTTATTGACACAGAATAGTTTTTATACTGACTTTATTTTTCACTTTAATATGCTGATGATTAATATAATACCTCCAAGTCTGACTGTATTTCTTGTTCAGTTTGCTGTGCAGTGATTTTATGTCCTCAACCTGCTGCATTTCTGTCTTTTACTGACAGTGTACACAGGGGGGCGCTGTGACTTTGTAAAAACAATCTAGGCATCTGTTAAACTGCTGTTTTCAGAGGATCTGATTTGAAAGAAAATTATATTAAGAGGTGAATAAGGATTTGGTTGAATGTTGATGTCAAATGTATTAGGTGGTTTGCTTTTCGAAACAATTAGAAGGCTAATTGGGCAAATTACTTGCACAACAGTTGTATGATACATATTTTTTCTGTTTGCACAACGTTTTTGCTTAAATTGTAATAAAGTAATGAAAAACTGACAAATACATGTCTAACAGTAAGTTTATGAATGTGATAAGCTACATATAACACTCTAAACTGCATTAATGTTTGCTTTATTAATGTAATGATGGAATAGCTAATTTAAAAAATAAACGCCTGAAACTATAATCTAGTGCACTTCTGTTATTTATTATAATGATTAATAGGCCTATGTATTTTCCCAGTGGTGAACTTTTCTTACTGTTCCTTTAAGTGGGCTGAAACTGTGCCTTGTAAGGCTGTAGCTGTTACGTTTACTTTGATGTTTGCCATTTTAGCGTGAAACGAGATTTAATTTGCGTTTACATTTCATGCCGTGTTTCCAATCCTTTTCAATGGAGCGATGTCCAGCAGAGACGGCGCGCATTGCTATAGAGCGCAGTGTGTTGTGTTGACAGGACTCTGCATCGGGGACCTGATTGGAAATAATTGGTAATCAATCCAAAAATCATCAAGTCGTTATCGACGGAATGTGAGTCCAATCACTTCTTTCCCAGATCCATAAAGGATTGTCCTATTAGATTACTGAGGGCATCCAGTTCATGCACACTACCAGTGCCATGTGGAATGATGGGCACCTACATGATGAAGCTGAAGGAGCTGTGGGCAAACCAGGAGACTGTGCTGAGGGAGAACTCAGAGCTGACGGAGATCATCTTCATGCTGGATGAGGAGAGGAACGGAGCAGGTTCCGGTACGGTCAGGGGTGTCTGGGATGGAAGTACGTCAAGCACAGGTGGTAGTCCTGATCACCACAACCACAACCACATACACAAGCCCAACTCAGATTACAATAAAATGGGCCCACCATGAGGTCCATGTTACCTGTCAGTAGGGGAGACTGGGGTAAGTTGAGCCAAAGGGTAAGTTGAGCCACCCCTTGTTGCTAGGAAACAGTAAAAAACATTGATCATGTGACCAAATATTTAGGAGGAAGGCATCAATTCATGGAGTCTGTGAACGTAAGAACCACATGGGTAAAGTGGTTAGATCTTTATTTCCAAAAAAACGTTTTTCACTCTTGAAAGTGAATTTAGTCTATCATAAGTTTCATGAGAATTGTGTTTAGACCAAAATAGATCATTTTAAATTTGTTTTATAAATCAATTGTGGTATCTATGAGCTACAACATGAGGTCATAAACCTAGCATAAAACTGCACCATTTTAGCTGTGGGGACTAACAAAGTCAAAATGGTAGCTCTGGGGTAAGTTGAGCCATTTGGCCAGGGGTAAATTGAGCCGGTCGGTTGGGGATAGATGGAACGAGAGGAAAATGGAGGGAGGAGTTTAACGAAGATGGATAGAAGAGAGGACAGATAGAGGAAGAAAGGAAGGGTGAGAGGATGAGAGTTCAGATTGTTCAAATGTTTTACTAGTCCATAACTGACCACAGCTGTTACTGTTCTCTTCCCAGGCGGGGAGTTCCGGTCCTCTGAAATGAGGCCAACACGAAAGTAATTTAAAACTGCATCTATCAAAAGGCCATCAGAGGGCGACCGTTTTGGTGTCAAAAGGACTTCCCTCTCTATACAAGTCAATGGATAATTCATCAAATTCTCACTTGATTTCTAACCTCAGTAAACGTTTTCAAAAAATGTGTTTATGGTCTCAATCGCTAGTTTAAAGCCTTCTTCAATGCAGTATGATGTTCATTTGTGAAATTTTGGCCTCCCTGATTTTATAATTGACGATAAAGCAGGGTATGCATTAGGGCGTGGCTACGTCGCGATTGACAGGTTGATTGGTTCACAATTTCAGGAGCGCGGACAGATAAACTACAGGAAATAGCCGTGAACTTGTTTCACACCGACAGTTTTGTGGTTATAGTTAGTCGTAACAGCTAACTTGGTTAGCGTCACCTGGTTGCCGGTGTAGACTGTGGTAGATCCAGCCCTCGCAACCTCCCCCGCTCCGTCCTCTTGCTCCTCCTGATGCCCATATAAGTAGAATCCGTGTTTTTATTTTTCCTGGCATGCACCTGAAATTTTCAAGATGGCGCTGCTCAGATCCGAAAATATTGGATTCCGAGCAGCAGTCCACAAACCAATGGGTGACGTCACGGATGTCACGTCCATTTCTTATACTGTATATACAGTCTATGTCTCTTCCCAAGCGCACTTTAAGGCATTCTCATGTTAAAATGTTTTTTTTTTTAAAAACAGCTGTTTAGCAGTAATATGCAATAACAATTTAAAAAAAGGGTATTGTACCTGTTGAATTGTGTATAATAATTAAAAATACACATGAATGTGAAGAACTGACTGTTATTTAGGGATATGGCTCAATTTACACTGCTCCTATGCTCAATTTACCCCATACACGGGGTAAGTTGTGCCACGAGACCACTTTTTTTGGACATGCTATATTATCGAAACAGTTATGTTTACACTCTTTCTGTTTGTTTGAAGGGATGCACAACATCCTGAATATGCAGATATATTAGTTAGCGACAAAACTATAATTGCCTTGATGTAGTGATCCTAAATATGAAAAATGGCTCATCTTACACCAGTCTCCCCTACCATCACAGGAGCATCACCAAATAACTCAATGGCGAGTTCACACACCGTCCCCACAAGCATCTGTGAGGATCTTCAGATTAGCGCACTTCTAAATAGAAGAGTAGGAAGGAGGAGTAAATACTGAATGCTCGCTGAGACTTCGATCAAGCACAAATCAACTGAATGGAGGTGGCAATTGCCGTGACAAGTTGCTGTGACAACTTTGCCACTGTCTCGAAACTTAAAAGCTGTCATGTTTCACAACACAAACACTACATAAAGTTAAAACTGATGAAAAGGTAATTCTGCTTGTTTACTGTAGCCTATAAACCACCATGTTGCTGTGTGACGTCTGGTAGGCCTATGTGTCTTTTGGTGAACTGGAGCCAGATGGGTCTTACCCAAGATTCCAACTTTAAATTGGGCCAATAATTGCACTTTTCGGTGTCGGCGATCTGTTTTCCCTGAGCACAATGAATTGCAGCATTAGACTGTAAACCGGGAACATCGACTCAAAAGTATTGACTTCCAACTTGCAATGGATTGCAGCGTTAACAACGCCACTCCCCTTGACTGACTTTACACTTCACTGTGGACTTGCAAACTGTAAACAGACATTATTCAGTGTATGAAACGTGCCTCACTAAAATGGCCGTTTTTCAAGTATTTTTAAGCTGGATCACTCAAGCGTTTATATTTTTCCTCTTCCTGTTTTTCGTAGCTTTCCTCGGTTATTGTCTGTACATTAAATACATTCATATGAAATATGACCACATACCCGGGCCACCGAGAGACAGGTAAGTTAGGTGCGACAGCCTTTAATTCCACTATGTTCACTAACATATCTTAACATTACCTGACACTTTAAAAAAAATCTACCTGCAGCTTTCTCTTCGGACATACACCAACGTTTTTCAGGGTAATGAGAAGTGGAGGAATTATACACGACACAATACTGGAATGGTAAGCACAAGCGTAATAATGCGTAAAGTTGGTGAAAAACTTAACGCTTAACGCCTGTTATAGCTAGATGATCAGTGATCAACATTTGACTTTGGCTTGTTGCATAACGAACAACATGACGAAAGTAAATGCGTCCACACAGATGTGCGTGGCACAATCAAGCAGTTATCCAATAATGCTCTGTGGCACTTATAAAAACGCTGAATGGGCCCAGTTAATTCTGATTTGTAGCAAGAAGGCAAGAGAAAAGATCTAAGTGACTTTGAAAGAGGGTTGATTGTTAAGCTGTGAGGGCATTTTGCTGGCATGATGTGGGTCAATGAAAATCAATACAAAGTTGGCTGATCCCATGATGAAACATTTCTATCCTGATGGGAGTGGTCTCCTCAAGGATGACAGTGACCCCATCCATAGGGCACGAGGAGTCACTGAGTAGTTTAATGAGTATGACAATTATGTGAATATGCTATGGCGTTCACAGTCACCAGGTCACAACTCAATTGAACACCTATGGGAGATTTTGGACTGACCTGTAAGAGAGAGTTCTCCACCACCATCCTCAAACACCAAATGAGGGACTATCTTTTGGAATAATGGTGTTCATCCCTCTAGTAGAGTTTCAGAGACTTGTAGAATCAATGCAAAGCAGCAATGAAGCTGCTCTGGCGGCCCAAACCCATACTAAGACACTTTATGTTGGTTTTTCCTTTAATTTATCCCCCCTGACTCTATGTTGTCTGTGTTCACGTATCTTTATTTGTTAAATATATATTTCAGTTATTGTTGTGTCAGTTTGGGCAGAGAATTTCAGGTGTGACTAATATGTTACTTATAGGTGTGAGACTTACGGACCTGTTTTCAGGATAAATGCTCTGCATATCGTTATGATCACCACTACCTGTCCAGAGGCAACCAAGGTGAACACCTCACTTCATCAAAGTGTTTGTGGAGTCATACATAAGCCATCAGTTCCACAATAAATAGTGTTTAATGCACCATGGACATGCTTTGCTTCAAGTCCTTGCCAAAAAATGACCATAGAGTGCCAATTATTGAGCATTTTGGAGAAAATATCATGGTAGTATTACATAAGCATCACTTTTTTAATGTTTCCTCCGGTTTCAGGAAATCTTGATGTCCCCAATGTACCCCAAAGCTAAATTTCTCTACAAGAGACTCTTCAACCTGTTTGGTCAAAGGTAATTTATCAGATTAGTTGTACTTTTTTATACTGTCTACATCTAAAGAATACAGACATGAGCCCAGGAAGAATTTGTCAAAAAAAGGAAGATGAATTGAAACAAGCTGTCTTGGTACATTTGTCTGTAGTGTTAGACCTAGGTAGTGACTTTGCAGGTTCCCTTATATCCAGTCATTAACAATCTTATTCACTTAATGAGAAATGATTTTTGTTCCATGTGTCTCTTCAAGGTTTTTAGGCAATGGCCTGGTAACAGCACAGAATCACGAGTTATGGTATAAACAACGCCGGATCATGGACCCCGCTTTTAGCAGCTTGTGAGTTATTTACATTTTTAAGTCGAGGTGAGATCATTATCTTTTGCGTAAGAGACAGAACTGAGTATGTGCCCAACCTTTATCTTATATCCAGTACTTACAATCACTTTAAATTTATTTTGACTATCGGGCAACATTATCCTAATTCAGAGTCTCTGTGGAGGTTTGCAGGCATGTCCTGGCTGTGCTATTCCTTTTTCTAAAACTACCGTTATTTCCAGGTATCTGGGAGGTTTAATGGGCACCTTCAATGAAAGGGCAGAGAATCTGATGAGTAAGCTTACAGAGGCTGCAGATGAAAAAACATAGGCCAAAATGCTCTACCTTGTCAATTGTGTCACTCTAGATGTTATTGCAAAGGTATTGTGTCATAGTCTGTTTTATGATTCCCTATTCAGTAGCTCTTCTCCAACAAGTTTTTTCATCTCATTTTATCAAAAGTTTGTCAAATCAAGCTGTAAGTATCTCATTATACATGTATGTTTCTTCTCTTGTTGACTGCTAGGTTGCTTTTGGTGTGGATTTAGAACTGCTGAAGAATACTGATGATTCACCTTTCCCTAAAGCCATTGAGATGTGTCTGAAAGGAATGGTGTGCTATTTACGAGACAGCTTTTTTGAGGTATGACTTTACCCTTGGTTTATTTTAAGTTTGTATGGTTGAAACCTTGTAACCTTGTGTGACATCTTAAAAATCTTGCATTTCCAGTTTAAACCAAAGAACAGACCGTTTATGAATGAAGTGAGGGAAGCATGCCGCCTGCTGCGCACAACTGGAGCTCAGTGGATCCAGAACAGAAAGACTGCCATACAAAACGGCGATGACGTACCCAAGGATATCCTCACACAAATCATCAAATCTGCTGGCAAAGGTTATGGTCTTTAAAGTACAGTACACAGTTGATCATTGTGTTGTAACAGAGCCAAGACAATTGTAAACATTGGTTATATGGTCTGTATAAGAACATGTGCATCATTAACTTCATCATTAAAGTTTAAGCTACCACCTGTTCACGTACATACAGTAGATAGGTCATGTAAATAGATCGTTTGTCATTTAATTTGCACTTTAAATGACTTTCAATCCACCATGGTGACTAGAATTCACTTGTTCAATCCCATGTTCTTATTGTTTCAGAGGAAAGCATGACTAAAGAAGATGAGGAGTTGATGTTGGACAATTTTGTGACGTTCTTCATTGCTGGTGAGACTATGTTGTTGAATGTTCCTGAAATTTTCAAATGTTTTATGCCACTTTGCTCCATTTGAAAGATTAATTTTGCCATTTCCAACATTTTAGGGCAAGAAACAACAGCTAATCAACTGGCTTTTTGCATCATGGAACTGGGAAGACACCGGGATATACTGGAGAAGTAAGAGCTAATTAAGTGAAAACAGTTTCACATTGTCTTTTTGGCACAACAATTTCTTGAGTATTGCTTTATTCCTCAGAGTGACGAAAGAGGTGGATGATGTCATTGGGATGAAACAGGACATAACCTATGACGATCTCGGTAAACTGGTCTACCTCGGACAGGTACATGTTATGAAGTTAGGAAAATTATATTTCAGCTCTTTTGGCAGGTGAAGCAATCTTTGATCATTTGTTTACTCACTCTGTTCTTTTGGCGCCATCTGTAGATGAGTTGCTAAACCAGGATCTATCACTTGCTTCATGTACTAAGTAATTGATTCAAGATGTGTCTCACACTGTAACATCCCCCCAGGTGTTAAAAGAGACCCTGAGGTTGTACTCAACAGCTCCAGGCACATCTCGTGATATACTTGAAGACATTGTCATTGATGGTATCCACATACCTGGAGGAACCACCTGTTTTGTGAGTAATTTACTTCTGAATGTGTTTGTACCTAGAAAGCCGGATGTGAATGTCAGTAACCAAAAACTTTTAGTGTGTTTCTATTTTAGATAAGTAAGAGACGATCATACTTATCACTTAAAGAACACACACAACAACACAACTCACATTTTTTGGAATACAGACAAACAATACCTACTATTAAAACTTTTATTACGTTGCTTTGAAATACAGTTTAGCTCCTATGTGACTGGTAGGATGGACAAATTCTTCAAGGACCCGCTTACATTTGATCCAGATCGATTTCACCCAGATGCTCCCAAGTACGTAATTTAGAAACTTACAATTTTCACCTAATGATATATCTTTTCAGTCGTCACATTACAGAATTGCCTCAGACAAAAGAAGAAGATGATGGTCTGTATTAACTGTCTATTGTCTGTTTTACAAGGCCTTATTACTGCTATTACCCCTTTGCCCTCGGTCCACGCGCATGCCTGGGAAAGAATTTTGCTCAGGTGGGTGGTGGTGACATGAAGACTTATAAATAATCAAAACACACCAACAGTACCACAGACTGTATAAACACACTGAATTAACCCAATGGGTTGTGTTGTGTTTACAGATGGAGGCTAAAGTGGTGATGGCCAAGTTGCTCCAGAGGTTTGACTTCACCCTGACTCCGGGACAGTCCTTTGACATCCTGGACACTGGCTCTCTCAGACCAAAGAGTGGAGTGGTGTGCCTTATCAATCACAGGAATCACAAGAAATAAATGGCCACACAGTATAATGAAATGAGAAGAAATCATATCATTGCCTGTGGTGAAATTGGGTGCTTGGTTTCTTTATTCTAGCTTACTGTTTGCTGCTCTGTGCTCTCATCCTTTGTAAAGAACATAGTCTCTGCAATACAGGTTATAAAGGAATACACAATATATACAAATGAAATAATGATGATTGTACATTTAAACTTGCAGCTCTTTAAACCCACTGAGCCAGTACCTATAACACTATATTGAATTGTTGAATATCTTATTTTTATAGTAATGAGAAAAAAAACATGAAAAAATGTATCAACCATAATAGCCTCTTTTATTGACACCGAATATTTTTTATAGCCTACTGACTTCATTTTGAACTTTAATATACTGATGATAAATATAATACCTCAAAATCTGATTTTTATTTCTTGCTCAGTTTGCCATGCAGTGATTTTATGTCCTCAACCTGCTGTGTTACTATCTTTTACTGACAGTGTACACAGGGGGGCGCTGTGACTTTGTAAAAACAATCTAAGCACCTGTTTAACTGCTGCGTTCAAAGGATCAAAAGTTGTTATTCATCTGAACGTTTTTCATCTTTTCAGACATCATTCTGTTGAAAGAAAATTATATTAAGAGGCGAATAAGGACTTAGTTGAATGCTAATTTTAATTTTACGGTGGTTTCTTTTTGAAACAGTTGGTTACAGTTGTATTATGCATCTCCCTGCTTGCACAATGTTTTTGCTTAAAAAGTCATAAAGTAATGAAAAACAAATACATGTCTAACAGTGAGTCTTATGGATGTAACACACTTAAACGTACCACTTTAAATGCAGCTGCATTAATGTGTGTTTTATTGATGTAATTATGACATTTAAAAATAAAATAAACGTCCTACATTATAATCTAGTTAAATTGTATTATTTAACATAATGGTTAATGTGTATTTTTACAGTGCTGAACATGTCTTACTGTTCCTTTAAGAGGGCTGAGCTTATGCCTTGTGAGTCTTCAGCGCACTTTTCATCTACCTGCTGCCCACTCCTCTCCCACGTCTTGATTGGCCGTTTTGGCTGCAATCCTCTTCAATGATTTCAAACCAAAGTATTTGGACAAGGAGGAGGGGGTCCGCTGCTAATTCCGAGCTAGCTGTGTGGAAAAGGTTTGAGTCCTCCGTCCACCGACTCACCAAAGCCTCAGCAGAGAGGCTTCATCCGAGGAGCGTCGTTTACGGTGAAACGCACCGCCGCTGAGAAAAGTAGGCTTTTATATACAGAGAGAGGTATCGCGTTTACTTCAATGTTAGCCGTTTTAGTGTGAAACGAGATTTAATTTGCATTCAGATTTCTTGCTTTTTATGTTTCCCATCGTTTTGAATGGAGCGATGTCCAGCGGAGACGGCGCACATTGCGATAGGACGCGGTGTGTTGTGTTGACAGGACTCTGCATCGGGGACCTGATTGAAAATCAATTTTTAAAAAACAAATCATGTGCTTTCGTTATTGACGGAATGTGAGTAACCATCACTTCTTTCCCAGATCCATAAAGGATTTTCCTTTAAAAAAATATTGAGGGTATTCAGTTCATGCACAGGTTGTGCTACCATCACGTTAATATTTTGCTCTTTTATTATTGGCTTTTGAAACAGGATATTAAAATAGTACGATGCTTTCATACTTTGAACGATGCATTCTTATTTGAACACAATTCCGCAACTGAGGCTTGGTTAATTGAGTTTCGACAGTTAATTGCAAGCCACTCTTGAAACGAATTGAGACTCTCAGCCAGGGCAGTCATGGCTAAAAATCCGTCCGAGGGGCCCCGTGATGACCTGAGCCAGCTGACGGACGAGGAGCTGCTGCGGTGCAGCAAAGAGGAGATGGTCCGGAGATTAAGGAGGGTTGAGGGCGAGAAAATGAACTTGATGATCGAGCATGGCAACATGATGAAAGACATCAACCGCCGGCTGCAGGTGCACCTGCACGAAATCCGCAGCTTGAAGGAAATCAACCAGAAGCTGCAGGACGACAACCATGAGCTCCGGGAGCTCTGCTGCTTCCTGGACGATGACCGACAGAAGGGCAAGAAGCTGTCCCGGGAGTGGCAGCGCTTTGGCCGCTATACTGCCAGTGCCATGTGGAAGGAGGTGGGCACCTACATGATGAAGCTGAAGGAGCTGGAGGCCAACCAGGAGACTGTGCTGAGGGAGAACTCAGAGCTGAAGGAGATCATCCTCATGCTGGATGAGGATAGGAACGGAGCAGGTTCCAGGAGCTCCATAGACAGTCAGTCCAGTTTGACCAACCTGAACGGGGGTACGGGCACGGTCAGGGATGTCGGGGATGGGAGTAGTACGTCCAGCACAGGTAGTGCTGGTAGTCCTGATCACCACAACCACATACACAAGCCCACCTCAGAGAACAGTAAGTTGGGCCCCACCATGAGGAGGTCCATGGACGACCTGTCAGCACCACACCATCACAGGAGCATCCCCAATGGACTCAATGGTGAGTTCATACACCGCCCCCACCTTGACACACACCTGGCTGTCACATAATCTGCATGCAGGGTTAACACACAAAAAGAGTCCAAACAATCAGCTCAAATGTGAGTTCTTAATTAAAAAACTTTTAGGTTCTATTACATTGGACACAACATTGTTTATTTGGCCCTTTGATCTTATTTTCACGTTTTTGTCACAAGGAATGAAAGTTTCCAGCTGCATGTAAAGATCTCCAAACAAGGCTGGTTTGAGGCTTTTGAAATTACATTTAATTTCTTTGTAGCGTTTGTTTCTCATCGATAATACAATCAGGCTGTGTTGCATAGTTGCCAACAGTGTGTGATTGCACTAACAACATATGCTGATCAAAACTGCTGTGAAGGATTAACAAGGGGGTGGGGGGGGGGGGGGGATGGTCTTGGTTTTACCACACAGTAACGTCTTGATTGGGGTGATTATGACACACACACATATGCATGTGCACACGCAGCATCCTTAAGTGGCCTTTACAGTCCCACGCTACTCCATCATTTGAATCTGCACTGATTTAGGTCACTGCTCTTTTGGTCCTTAAGGAGTAGGGCTTATCTTAATAGCTTTTAGAGGGGGCTTGAGCAAATTGATTGTTTTTTTTTTTTTTTTTTTTTTTTTGGGAGGGGGAGGGTCGTTCACTGATTATCATTGTTGTCTTTGGTTGTGGAAGAGCACTCATGTCTGCTTAGGGACTGTCAGAAATGCATGGCGTGGGACCAGAAATCAATGTCCCTGCTTTAAGACCTAAATACACAGCTGAGAGCTGCGAGAGGGATGAAAATGCTATGATGGAACAGGAGAATACTAAGCCTCGTTTAGCTAGCACATGGGCTGGTAACTCGCCATGATCTGTTTGGCGAGAGGAATAAATTCTGTTTCGGGGGGGCGGGGGAGGAAATCCTCTATCCAGATGAAACTTTACTCATTTTTTCATTTTACCCTGATGTACAAGTACAGAGCAAAAGCAGGGAATAGGAGATTAAAGCAAGCAGCTTCAAATCAGATCAGGTCACATGTTATCCATCACATTCCCGTAATTGTGCAGTGTGAAAATCGTGAAGGTAACAAATACAAAAGGATGGAAGCATGCATGAGGGAGAGCTGAGGGAGCCCTTAATCCGGAAGCACACACACACATACACACACACACACACACATATATATATATAGATTCACACGCAAACACACACATTTTTGGGCGGTGTTTGGCTGTCATTACGTAACATCAATATTGTGTCTGCAGCGGCCTAGCACCTCTCTAAGCCGCTGTTTTGCTAGATGTGTGACATTGTGTGCCCCTGAGGCTGTGGCTCCGTGTGTTCATCACTGACAATGACATACAGACACATAGAGTCACACGACTAGCATGAAAAAGACCTGATTCAATTGAGAAAAGGTTTATTATTTCGTTGTTAAAAGCAATGCAATCGCGATCTGATCGATGCTATCTAGTCCTAAACAAAGCTGAACATCTCTACGGCTTTTAAATAATTGCGAACAACCCGTGTAGAAAAAACAGAACTCGTATTGATGTTGTGTTGTGAAATAACCCAAGATGTCAATCGATGAAAACAAAGACAAAGCAATACGACATTGATCATAATCTACTATTGCACAAGCTGGTAGGCTGTACCCGGATGCAGGCAGATGAAATAAGTGTTTCATCACTCCACTTGATGAATAATTCTCAAAAACCTGCTTGGATAAAATTTTTAATTGCCTGCAGGTCAGCACTAGTTTCTACAGGACTGACTTGTAAGAAATTGGTTTTCTGTAACCGCACAGATTGACTCAATTGACTGGTTGAAATCTGAGTGGAGTGACCATGTTGTGAGGTCAGATGTGGCCACGGTGTGAGGTCTGTAGAGTGGCTTTATTTAATGCTGTCCAAATGCCAGTGGCTCCCCTGGGCATTTAGGAGACAAGCTTGAGGATTGCCGCTCAAGTGCTAAATGAACAGCATCTGTCTGGGTGCCAGACACACACACACACACACACACACACACACACACACACACACACACACACACACACACACACACACACACACACACACACAGACACTAAGGCGAGGAGGAGGAGAAATCTGTCTTAAAAGTAAAACCAACAAACTTGATTGACTCTTCATTTTCATATCTTTTCAGCCATTCTTTTTTAAACATTTGTTCATCTGTTTGGCTAATGCAAATTTAGAAAATCTCCATTTCTTTAGAAGAAAAAGAGGCACTGGGAGAGGAGTGTATAAAAGGGAGTCCAGCAAAGGGCCCTCAATGGGTCTTGGTGGTGTTGGGGGAGTGGCTGAACGGTGGTAAGGGGTTGGCTGGGAAGCTTTGGGGGTGGAGTGGTGGGGAGTGTTGCAGGGCATATTGAACCAAAATGAGGTTGGGTTTCGGGGGACATCCTGCTGTCTGCTTAATTTAATTTCTTGTGCGTTGACACGGTTAACAACCCCACCACCCCCACCCCACCCCACACACACCACCACCAACCATTCCTCTCCCTTAGGGGATACAGACTGTGTGAATGCATGTTTACTAGGGCTAGATGTGTGCTGTAATGTGAGAGTAGAGTGAAAACTTCTGTTCTGAAGAAAGTAAAAGACACAGCAGCGGGGGCTACATTGAGTACTACTGTGTTTCATAATCTGTAATAGTGACTTCTATTTCTGGGCTTTTCAATGTCTGCATTCGCTTTTGGTGGTCTGGAACCCAATTCCACTCAAAGACTTTCTGAAATATGATGCTGTCACAAAGAGTGTGCATTAGCCCCCCCTTTATAGTGCCATACAGAAACAGACCTTCAGTGTTGGGCGGAGTATAGCTGCATGACATTAAGACAAAGTGGCCAAGCGAGACAGTAAAGTGTTGCTTTGACATTGGCCAGATGAACTGATAAAGATCCACTCTGCAATAATGCTTGTTGACCTTTAACATACCCTCACACATTCCCTTGGCCTTTTAGCTGACAAACGGCTATGGAGGAACAATGTTTCTAACTCGACAGATAAAATGACTCTAAATAAGCCAGAGAGTGAGGTGTCTCTGACTCGGATGAAGAAGTGAGAAATGATCAGGCAATCAGGCAATGTTGATATTGTATGGGAAACCCTGCTGTAACCAATAAAAGACCAATAAAGGACGTAACCAATATGATGAAGGACTTGCTGTCTCAACAAAGCATGTTTTATTTAAGAAACTGATGCTATTTGGTTGTAGTTATTCAGTGTAAGATACTGTACACTTGCTAATGTTAGTAAGGTTCAGGGAAATAAAACATATTGTAAATAAAACATTGATTTGGCAAATAGATTTAGTTAGTAGTAGCTGTGTTGGGACAACTAATAGTAATAGTAATATTAATAGTTAGCTCCACTTTTATATCATTAAGCCTCCAATGTTAGACTATAAACTTAGACCAAATGTTTGCAGATAGTTAGGATGGTAAACCTTTTGAATAAAGTGTTAAAACGTATTGTCCCGTTAGTGAACAAGCTAATGAAACAGTTAGCAAGCTTGTTAGCTAAGAGATTAATAAAAAAAAGAAAGAAACTCTTATTAAACCGCAAGAGTGCACTCAAACTTCCACCTGGTGTGTTTAGTCAAGATAACTGCAAAGATAACAGAAACAGGGATTCATTTTATGTTGTATCTCTGCCTAACTTTAGTAGATCATAATATACTGGTTATGGAATTAATCAGCATATGCTCCAGTTCAGATGAGCTCAAACTTTTCTATGGATGCCAGTTTTTGGGTCACAGCAAAGGTCAAAACGTGGCCTGCTACGGAGCCCCCGGGGGGACATGGAGGTCAAGAAAAAAAATCTGTACTTATCTCGGGATCCCGAGATAAGTACATATTTTTTCCCCCTGTTCTCCGTGTCCCCTCAGGTGCTCCGTAGTGACGTCAATGTTCTTCCGGGTCAGTTTGGTATCATGGAAGACAAGAAAAACAACAATGGAGCAGTTCATAGAGTTTTATTTCGAACTTGGCCTCAAATATAAAGATATTAAATCAGGTAGTCTTCCAAATCCTCCTCCATGGTTCCACGTTGCCTCTTGAAGCTAAGTTATCCCGATGGCTGCTGAACTGATCCGGAAGTACATTGACCTTGAAAAATTATCTCAGGATCCTGAGATAACTAAGTCAGGATCCCAAGATAACAAAAAGTTATCTTGGGATCCCGACTTACCTATCTCGGGATCCTGAGATAACTGGCCTCTTTTTTTTTTTTTTTTTCACCTTTTTTTTTTTTTTGCCTCATGTCCCCTCAGGGGCTCCGTAGCCTGCAACAGACAAGGTAAGCCTTATCTTTAGCCTAGCAGATTGCTGGAAATGCCTTTTACTATGTTGTAATATATGTTGTAAAATGGTGAGGACTGCTGAAAAGACAAAAGTCTAAGCTTTATAATAGATTCATAAGGAATTAAATTATATAATAGGTTTTTCAAAAATTGTTAATCACTGCAAAAACGAAAGGTTCCTCAGCATACAGTCATAAGTTTGCACAAAAAATATTAGGCCGATGAGTCCACTAGTATGTGAGTTTAGTTGCAGGCAGATATACGGGGGACACACACGAGCAAACGCACGAACCCCTCCCGGCTTACCCCTGGCGGAGATGATTAAATCCTGCAAACAAAATGCCAAGGGAGTGGAAAGTGGCCCAGTAGAGGAAATAGGAAGAAACTCGGAGAGCTATTGTGGCTGACTAACACTGGCTTGTCCTAGCTGGCTAACATGTTCATGGTTAGCTTGCTTGCAAGTACATTTCGCAAAGCCACTTCATGGTGTGACCATGCTTTTACCACAGAGTCCATCAGACCACTGAGCTGCATGAGTCTTTCAGAAACCAGTTGGATATGTTAGAAATCCACTGGAGAATGAGATTCAAGCTTCAGCCTAATGCATTCCTACCAATTTGATTAATATGTTGTTTCACATCAAAGGAGACAGCTTGCACTGGCTTCCTACGTTTGTTCTCTTGAGTAAATTGGGCTGTTCCTAAGAGGCCATGTCTTCCTACGTTTAGTCACTCTGTTGAGTCACCCTATAAACCTACCCACTCAGGTTCAAATTAGTCCTAATTACCTCACTGAGAAGTCATAAAATTGCATGTTTAAACCAGAACCTGTCCTATCAACATGTGTGTGGGTGCCACAGTGAGTGTGAACTCTTCTCCTTTCTGATTTAGAGGCTTTTCTCTCCATCTCTCTTGTTTCTGTTTCCTTCACTTTTACCCCTGGGGAGTGAAATGACCTATAAGCTCACAATGAAACTGTAAAACCAGCCCTGCCAGTTGGCCATGTGTGTGTGTGTGTGTGTGTATGTTTCATCATACTAACACAGATTAGTCAGTGCCTTTGCCTTGATAGTTACATTCAAATGTAACTGAAGCATCTGAGTTGCTTCATCAATAATCTTTCAAAGGGCAAGTTCAGTATTTAAGTATCTCTTGAGAGTATAGTTTAATTTTCTTAGAGAACCAGTCAGGATTTTGATATCTTGTGCTGTATATTGTGTTCATATCATTCAGTGTTTATATTGTGTACATCAATCAATCATAGCCAGTTTGTTAAAGTGAGCCTTGCATTTCTTTGAGTGAGCTCCTTTTTCATTTCAAAGGAAACTGGAGGATCAGCAACACAATGGTGTTTTCCTCTCGGCTGTGGTTTCAAGTCATTGTGTGGCTTGTCTGCGGGTCTAAATAAAGAGGGCGTCTAGCAGGAATAGGATGTTTCTGTAGCTGATATCCTGTTTGTCCACACTCACATTCATGTTTCTGTGTTACAAGATGCTGAGTTGGTTTCTTGTAACGTCACCCCTGCAGCGGTGGAGGGATGCATTATCACAACTTCAAAGGAAGAACAACAGATACTATTAGTGACTAAAATCAAATGACTGTATTAGCTAAAATGAATAGGTTAGGATTGTGTCCTAACCAAGTCACATCAGGTAATGAGTGAGTTTGAGACTCACTGGCTCTCATTTCCCAGCACGTTATCAGCCTGTGTGAGGCTTGGCCAGCTGATAACATAGATAATGTAGTAGACACACACACACACACACACACACACGCACGCACGCACGCACACACACACACACACACACACACACACATAAAGAGCCATGGGGGAACTCTCAGCTGTATACTGTCAATGAAAAGCTAGCCTGTCAGGATGTCCCACATTCCTGGATAAACAAAAGAGGAAGTGGGTCTCTCTCTTACTGGTGACACAACAGGAATGAGGCTGCACTGAATGAGGAACAGACAGGAAGATGGAAAACGAAAGAAAATGAAAAACAGAACCACTCGAGCCTTCTATCTCTGTCTCTTTTTAAACTTTTACCTCCCTCTCTTCTCTTTTCTGACATACTTCACTTCTCCGGTCTCTCCATCTGCATCCAACTCCCTCTCAGTCCTCATGAACCTGCTGTCTGATCTGCTGTCCGTTCATTGCCATCAACACAGCATTCAGCCGACAGAATGAGGTTATTGAGCCAGCATGAGCCTTTTGCACACACAGACATGGACTCGCTGTATGATCTAATGCCAGTGCCTTGTAACAGAAAAATAAGTTTTATAAGAAGTCCTGCATGCTTTTTTATGTTGGCGTGATCGCCTCTGACGTGCCGGAGTGTTTGAAAGTTCGGCTTTTTTCTGATGTCACATCAAGCAAACGCTGCTTGATAAACTTTCTGCATCTTCCTCTACGTCTTCAGTGATCTAAATGGGTGTCCTTCTTTTCTGATTGTTGGGCAGTAGGCTGCTGGAGGGGCTGGGTTGCTCAGTCGCCTAGGCAACAGCAATGATCAGTGGGGCGAGTGTACGGCGCCCACGCCTAGCCTCAGAGTCACTGAAGCGGAGGGAAGTAAGCGATAGGGGGATGGGGATAGGTTTGGGCCTGGTCGGCCTCCATGCTGGTTGACCCATGCAGAATGATGCCAGCCACAGTGAGGTCAGCTCAGTGTGTGTGTGTGTCTGTCTGAAGTGACTCACTCAAAACAGGGTGCGGTCCTCCCAATCATTCCTATGTAGTTTTTAAGAATGCTTTGGGGTGGGGATGGGGGCTTATCATACAGATGAGATGGGTTCAGTCAGGATAACGGAACATTTGCTTCAGGTTGTGCGAAATATCTTCCCTCACTTGTCTGTTTAATGTAAAGAAAATTTATGTAAGACATAGCTTTTAGTAATCAGCTATATTTTCACACATGGAAACCTAACTGAGCATGGCTTATTTTAAGAAGCAGATAATTGCACCTGTCATGTTCTCAGGTGATAAGCTCATAATTCCTATGCTGTATCCTACTGTAGCTGCATAGATAATTATGCCATAGTCTGGCAACCTCATCTGCTCTGAATGCCCGGGGTTTTCCGACACACAATACCCAACAAGCTGATGTGTATTAATATGCAGAGCTACAAGTTTAAAATCTCCATCTAAAACAAATTTTCTTTCTTTTTTGGAAAATTACATCTGACATCGAAGGGAATTGATATTGATTTTCTGTCTGAGCTTCACACACTTCAGTAACAAAGTGACTCACTTGCTGGCAAGTTGGAGACACAAGAGACCTTTTTATTAAACTCAATTTCAGTTTAATTCAATTATTATAACTGTAGAAAAACACTAGTGGTTGAAAACAATGAAGAGTTTAGCTGATGATATCTGAAGCGCCAAGTCAATCCAAACTTGAAAATGTATCAGATTGCCATCAGACAGCTGATTCATTCTTGCTCTTAATAATGTTTAATCAATCACAGCATGTATTGAATAATTTAATTCCCTTTTTTTGGCTTTTTGGCCACTTAAGAGTAGCGCTACAAGCTGTAAACACAGGAGTAGTTCTTTGGAGTAGTGTTTCCAGGATTTATCCTCCGTTGAGGTCTATTTTGGTCTCCACCAACTCTTTAGAGAAACATCTGGTTATTTAGCTGCTAGATTCTCCACTTTTTCAACCGAAAAAACAGAGAGCTGAAAGACAGTAAGGTAAGCTGAGGAGGGCTGCAGGGTCGGGTGATCATTCTCTCTGCTGTGTCCAACGGTAATGCAAATGAGGTGGCAGCTGGCTGGAGGGAGATCCCTATGGAGCTGGAAGTTTCTGATTAAGTTACTGTTGGCTAGATTTTATGTCATTTCCAGTAACGAAAACTCGAAATATCACAATATAAAATGTGTGTATTCTGTTTTAAAAAAGTACAAATGTAGTATGGCAAGTACTCTCCCACCTTCAACTTGCAAAGTGCATATTTAACGGATTCAGTGTGGACAGAGATGCAACATGATAGTTGGACGCCGTTGTGAGGTTAGGACACGTTGTAACTGCGAATGACACATACATATTTTGCACCCAAATTAGGGCTGCAACTAATGATTGTTTTAAATATTTCTCAATTAATTAATTAGTTGTTTGGTCTTATTTTGTTCTGACCTACAGTCCATAACCCAACAATTATAAGTTTACTGTCACTGAAGACTAAATAGATCAGAAAATAATCACTTTTAAGGAGCTGGAGACAAAATCTTATATATTTTTCTGAAAAACTTGATTCAAAATGAGTAATCGATTATGAAAATAGTTGTAGACCAAACATTCTTTTGACTCATTTGGAAACAAGCGCTGAAAGAATGTCCTCTGCAACCCAGCGTGACTACACTGTTCAAGGTTTTAGCAAATGAACCGTTCCTCTCTTGTCCTTTGTCCCAGTGTCAGCCTGTCCTTAACTGTCTGGAGCTGATTTTAATTAGCGGTACAGGACCCGTGGCAACGCCCTTATTGATCTGTGGTTTATATGTCAGAGGGGATGAGATCAAATCAACTGATTAAGATGCAAACTAGAGACGCAGGAGGGAGTGTGAAAGAGTAACTGGGTTCAGGTGGCACTGTGACAAAAAACCATCTGGGGCCGCACCGTAAACTCACTATCAGCAATTTGATTCTGTCTATGCATCACACCCAGTGACCTTTTGACAAGGAGTGGAACAGTCCCAGGTTGCCAAAAGTCAGCAACTCCGAGACAGAACACTTCTTCATCAGCTCCTTTCGGGGGCCTGGAAGGAAGGAGACATTCATCTAGATTTTCTGTCTGTCAGCTCTTTGCTTTTGGGTGCTGTGACATTGGAGACTGGAGTCAGCAAATGTCATCACCTTGCTTGCATTTAGATCATGCTGTCACCTCACTCCAACTAGTAGTTTAACAGTTATAGATTGCTTAAAATGTTGGCATGGGGCCGCTTTAGTTGGGTGCCACATGGAACGGCTCATTCTTTTTCAAGTTGAGAGACGTTTCCTTTGGATTTTGTGAAATTGTTGTGGCTGACTGGAAAATCTGACTGGAAAATTGCTGCTGCAGCAATAAAGAAATATTGGAGCACTTGATTTGTTGCTTAGATGATAACAGCTTCACTGTGAAAGTTGGACCTTTTGCATGACTACTAGAGTGCCTGCAAAAAAAAAAAAAAAGAAATTGGCGGCAAGGCTTGGAGATGGGTGAGATAATGTGGAGTTTTGAGGGTCGGCTGAAGCATCTGGAATGAATTGTTCAGTCTCAACACTGTTGCTCCATCCTCAGGAAGTTTTTTGGAATGGTTTCAGGTAACCTCGCTCTGCTATTTTGGAGGCTAATTTCCTCTCGCAGGCCAGGTTCAAGTGCCAAGACTGGACTGTGTAACTTGGGGAAAACATGGTTCTGTTTGGATTTGGGATGGGCCTTGAGACAGACATTTCTCTCAAAATGATCTTGTTAATTGGAGCCTGGAAAAACAAACAAACAGTGGTTCAAATATTTTGATGACAAGTGATCAATTAAAGGGGATTATGTGTTTGTTTTTGTTTCATAAATGCAGATATATGAAGCTGACTCAATGATGAGAATGAACTGATTGGGGGTTGGGAATATGTATTTGGATGTTGATTCCAGTGGAGAGCTTGCAGTGTAACCACCCTCCTCCTTTCTTTCAGTACTGCTTCACATTAAGACTACTGTGGCCATCTGTCTGTGTAGTGTATTGTTGTCCATACTGTGTCATTTGGATGAAGGAAAAAGTTGTTTTACCACTCTGTTTCCCTGAACTTTAAGCTCATACATGTGCATAATTGCTTCAATTGGTACCAGACAAAAAAGCATTTTAGTTTGGGTCTAGTTTTATTTTCACAACCGAACCAGGAGCTATGAGAATGAAGTCATATGAACTGATGGGTAAAACATTAATCGGACAGTTTTGGGGGCTGTCTTCATGCCTCATCATGGACCCACATTGGAAAATCTGGTGACAAGTCATGCACGTCTTAAAGCGACTTATGTATTCATTTTTCTTCTCTGGTGGTTACAAAGAGCTCCCAAACAATGAATTGTTTATGAATATTATAGGCTGAGACATAACAGTCTAAGCAATAAGGAAGAAGAAAAAAAAGAGTTACGGGTGTATCCACATAATTTAGAAATAAGTATTCCCAAACTACTCCTACTTAACCATTTAAGTACTAA
Source organism: Scomber scombrus (assembly GCF_963691925.1). Classification (NCBI taxonomy): domain Eukaryota; kingdom Metazoa; phylum Chordata; class Actinopteri; order Scombriformes; family Scombridae; genus Scomber; species Scomber scombrus. Next base: position 9,070,080 of record NC_084986.1, read on the forward strand.
TACATATACAATAAATACACATGTACACCCATACCTACACTCACATTCATACATTTATACATATGTACATATACACATACATGCAAATATATATATATAAATTCAGCGTTAAAAAACCAAAAACAAATACATAGAATAAACTTAGAAAAAAAGTGGGTCTAGCTGTAATAGCCAAATAAGGAAGAAGAATACATAATCTGATTTAAAGAGGATGTATTAGCGATGAAAGATGTGTTTGGTCTGCTTTGCTTTCACACCATAAAGGAACCGCACCAGACTTATGCAGCTGCTTGACCTCCTTTTCAGGTGGTTGTTAAGCTTGCACCACTGTTCAATAGACAACTTTGTTACCAGCCCAAAATGTAATGTGACAAAGCCAGTGATGCAGGAAGATATCAAGTCTCTGTAGTTCTCTATTGCGAAAATATTTTACTTTTATCAGCATTTATACCTCCCGTCATATTGAAAGGAAATGAGCTAAACAAGTGAACAACCATCTCTCTTTAGCATCAAGTTAAAACCAGATAATGTGCTCATAATTGGAGAATGTAGACAATGAAGAAACCGCCAGGGCAGCCACATTAATAATTCTAAATGTATTCAGACGTGTTATAACATTCAGTCCCCAGATATCTCCAGTCGAGTCAAAAACCTTTCACCCTCATGCTTTATTAGATCAAATTTATAAAGAAGAATTATTAAAAAGAAATTTGACAGATAAGAGTAGTGTGAGTCACATGGGGAAGGTCAGAGGCCGACTTTGAACTTTGAGTGCTTGTGAATTCATCATCAACTCTCCACCCCACATTAAATATTTATTCAGAAGTGTTTCATCTGTCTTTCCTGCGTCCCAGTTGTGCTGCTCATGACAAATACTCTGCGACAATTTGATGGCTGTTGAAATTCCATCAAAAACGTATTAAGACCACCCCACTTAACCGGGCTCGGGCCTCAGATTATAAGAGCTGATCAAAGTCATTATTTATCTGAACTCGGCCAAGTGTAGAGCGTTTGATTCCACCGATGTGACTGTGACAATCATAAAGCGCTTAGGTGAAAGCTGATAATCGTATGAAAATGTGAGCTCACGGGTGAAAAAAAGAGTTTGTCTGGCTAAATCAATGACTGGCAACCTGGAATGGGTGAGATGGAGCGAGCTACAAAGTACAAATACGTCTGATCTTTTCATCTGTTTACGCATTTGCGTTTATTGGAGGATGTTTGTGCTGGTATTAACGTGTGTGGGCCAGCCATCAGGGATGTCCGGGTGATTATCTAAAAACTCTGGAGATGTTCCTGGGTCTCCCTCCTATCCTCTTTAACTCCATCAGAGTTAGCTCCGGGTTCAGCAGATGTACAGATAATGTCTGATTACACACAGGCTGCTTTGATCTCGAGTCCCTCCGGTTTGGTTGCAGTGATAGATCTTAAAAAGGGGATGTGGTGGAGATTGATAGATGGAAAGTGGAATGAAAATGTGGATGGGAAGAGATTGGTTTTGGAGTGTTTGGCTGGATGATAAAGGGGAACAAGGGGACATTCCTACAAACACAGATCCCCTCTTGTTTCTGTTGCAGTCAGTTTCTGTCAGGAAGGTCATTATGACTTGGTATAGAGTGGGTCGGTGTCAGATGAGGCAAATGGAGCCAGTTATTCATCTTCAGAGGGGCATCATGCAGCATATTCTAAACTCTTCTCACTCACACACTGAGAGGAGATGACACTTCTGACAGCCAATTATAGCCGGCCCGTCTCTCCTCTCCAGCACTGTGGCCTCGTTCGTTCTGATCTCGCACTGCTCCACTCGTCTGCTGTTTTGGGGGGGAGTTTAGCATCAGCACATTTCGACTCAGGCGTCCGCTTGCAAAGGCAACAAAGGTCGGTTAACACTTTACTCAGAGTGTTTCTCATAAGGCACCACAGACAGTATCATAATTGGAGTATGCCTGTATTCAAACATAATTATATTTGAATGTGTTACGCTATAATAAATAAAATCTACAAATTATTTAATGGGAAGGGTATCAATTACATCTGAATTAGAAGCGAACAATTTGAGGAAAATGTTTAGCTGTGATTTGTCTTATTAATATTTCATTCATTTTTTATATAGCAACTATTGTCCATACATTTCTGGCCTGTATTTCTGGTGTACATACCATGAATTATCACAAACTATTTTTTATTTACCAATTAAAGAAATGCTCTGAGACCTTAACTTTTCACACATGTATTGAGATTTTAGATTAACAGTGTCCTTTACTCATTTAAAAATGGTGTTATACAGTATTTATCAATGACAGTAATAATCTGGTATAGAGCTGCAATGATCAGTCGGTCATTGAGAATAGCTAAACAACAAATGACATCCGAGCAGAAGTACAGACGTCTGGAGTCTTAAAATTAGGACAAACACAAGTATAATCCCCTGGTTTCATGCAAGTGATGGATGTGCGGCAGTGTATGTGACATTTTCTATGTCTGGATGAGGTTTGACTGATGAATGAACTCTGTCAACCCGCCCATGCCTCAAGTACTAACACCACTGCACAAAGTGTGCTCTGAAGTCTCACCCATTTCTTTGATGCCTCCACTTTGACCTGTGGCTGTCTCCGTCGCTACGCCGGCACTAGTTCTGATCTCACTCTAAAATAGATTAATTGAGTAACAAAAACCAGCCAAGAGGGATTTCAGGAAATGTTTTTACAGCACGTTATCTCCTATACATCCTCTCTGTCTCGCTTGCTCCCCTCTCAGTCAACAAAAGATGTAAGAGGATTAAACCATTGATGTCGTAGCTCTCTGAAACACGGCAGAGGGTTTGGAGGGAGGGCTTCTCCGTTAAAAGGATTTGAAGAGCGAGATCCAGTGCTGAATTTCTGCCCACCACTCTTTTAAATACATGGCACGTAGCCCTGCGTATGATATGCACTGTATGAACCGAAGCACTCTCTTAAACCCTTTAGAAGATATAATAGTGTTAAATGGCATGTACACTTGATGAAATTGCCCCTATTAGGGTGCAACAGAGTGTCCAAACAGATCGAGGGCGAAGGAGAATGGATGGGAGGACGAGTCTGCTGCAGGGCAGTTGAGAAGAACCTCTAAAAGAAAGATGCAAGGTTGAAGATCTAGGAGCAACAGAGGACACTGCAGAGCAAGCAGCTTCTCCTTTTGCTTGTTGCTAGGATACTATGCCCTTTTATTCAGTATTATGGGGTGTGCTTTACCGTGCTTACTCTACAGAGTGGCACCTCTTTTCACTCTGTGTCTTTCTAGATCTCTCTCCACACTTTCTTCTGTCAACTTTTATTCTTTTTGTTTGAGAAACTTCTTAATAAGTTGAATCTTGTTGCCGACGGTGATTTTAAATCTGTATGTGCGTGTAAGTGTGTGTGTGTGTACCTGTTACACCTTTTTGTTGCTGAAACATAAAATATATAAAGGCAGTAGGCATTAGATGGAAAAGGATGGAGAGGGAGGCCGTCGCCATGTGCTGCTGGTTAGTAATTCTCTCAGGCCCAGACCCAGGCTACATATGGTGGAGTATTTGTACAACATGGAGCAAGATGAAAGGTATGATGTGAGCGGTTTCCATGTTGAAGTTAATAATTGACTGTTTGGAAAATGCCAGAGGAGAGAATAGCGTCATAGAATTCTGCCAAGACGAATGACAGCAGAGGCATGGAACTGATTCCTATTGTGTTGATGTTGTATTTACCACAGTCATGGCGGCGCGGTTCACCAGACTGGTGGAAAGGCTGACGGCGGAGGTTTTTTTGGGGAGCCCACAGCAGCAGCAGTCAGCTGATGAGGTCTGAAGAGAATGGCGAATCAGAGAAATGAGGAGAGTGGAGGAGGGAGATGTGGTATCAGGAGAAACCGGGGTTATGGAGGGTTAGGGGAAGGAGATATGGCGGGAGGGAAGAGGAGCATGTGGAGTGGTTGGGGTAGCAAAGAGGAAAAAGATGAAATGAGCAGGAGAGAGAGAAACATGAAAGGGAAAACGAAGAGACAGGAGGAGAAGGTAGATGAAGAGCAGGTGAAAAGGAAGGAAAAAAAGCTTGGAGTCAAAGGGAGGACAGGCAAAAGGAGAGGGTGTAAAAGAGGAGACAATGTAGCTGCTACTAGAAGGCACAGCTGGAAATTGGCCATCCCTGAATCCTCAGCTGCTGCCGCTGAGAGGTTAGAGGAGAAGAAAAAGCTTTCAAAAAACACACAAAAAAATACTGAGAGGCTAGAAATATCAGTGCACCTGCAGAGCACTGAATGAAGACTTGCCGCCGACTTTTCATACTTTTTTATTTTCAGAGAAGTAAATATTTCAGCAGAGAAATGCGTTTTATCTCCGCTCACACAGCTGCTATCACTGTGCTTTACATTTTGGCTTTCTTTTCTTTTTTTTTGACTAAGAGTGCAAAGGAATATACAATTTTTTTTTTCTTGCAAAGCTTTTTTGCTACAAGAATTATTTATATAAGCATGTTTTATTTGCGGAGTCCTATAACTTATCCTTGATACTTTCATGTATCAAATGCCAGAAAAGAGCATTCAGGGAAATAATATTGTTGTCAGGACTGATAATGTGGACAGTATGTTTGTCCTGCCTGCTTTGTGCATGACTGGAGAGATTCCTGCAGTGTACAAGTACATGCATATACTATAGGTAAACATAGTGTACACTCCCTTTCCACATTCCAGCCAGGAGCTCAACCTAACAAACCCCAAACCATGCACATCTCTATTGTAACTGTGCTTTTAAAGACTTCCTACCATCAGCGTGTTTTCACAACTGTTCCAACTTTGGGTGTGTTCTTAAATGCTTGTGGTGGTCTGATGCAGACTTATTTACCGTTTTGATGTGAGTTATGAGTTTCAGTGTGACGTGTTGAGTTTAAAATTGTGATTATTGCAAGGCGTTTGTTGTTAATAGTTTTTAGGTGGGGCCTTGCCATGGCTTTAAATTGCTGAGGAATGTCAATAAGACAAACTCGCTGACAGGAACTTGGATGAAAAGGTGCAGTGAGCGCAGCAAATTATAATTAAAGAAAAAGAAAACAAAAAACAGCAAGTCAGTTATGTAACACAGGCGTCAGTGTCTGTGAACATGACCTGTTGATGAACTGCCTCATGGGACTCCACATGTGGAAAGTAATATGTGAGAGAAGGGTCTCGTAAGAGTTCATATTCCACAAGTCAGAGAGAGAGAGAGCGAGAAAAGAAAAAAAAGGGCCATACCATTTTTGGTAATTGACACATTTGAGCTAAAAAGTTACGGTTTAGGTTATTTTATGTAGAGGAAGTCAATAATTGAGCAAGTGAAGCAGATAAATATGCTGACAACAGTTTTAAGCCTGCAGCATTTTAAGTTTTAATTAGCTACCATTGTGCATTTTAAAAAGTCATGCTTGCATCTTACAGTTTGTGCTGACAGCTCACAGACGCAACCATCTATCCATACACACATCTATCATGTATAGCTTTCTGGTGCTTTTTGAACATAACCCATCACATATTGGGCAATAGTGTAAACCGGCGGGTCATTTACAATCAGCAGTTAACATAACCTCTGCATCTGTTTGGGCTGTCAAGGCAGCTGCAGCAAGCCCACAGAGAAAAGGCAGAACACGCAAACTCCACAGAGACCTCCTTCAATGGAAAACGATAAATAAATAAAATTTGGAAACACACAGAGCAATGCAAGAGAATGTTGTAGAGGACAAAGAGCTAGCATATGTTCCCATTTGCTAATCTGCAGGTTTTACAGTAAGATGATTAGAGGTTTGATAACCCTCCATTTAGGAAAAAAAGGGCATAAAAAGGCTAAAGGCTTGTTTAAAGCCAGTTATAATTTATTTAGCTTCTCTCAAACCTCCAACCTCCACTCTTTTTTTTCAAGTCAGAAATCGTCCTGTTTTAAATCTGCAGACAGTGTGCGGTCAGCCTCCTCCTTGCACTACTGCTGTAGCTCTTGATTTCCTCTATTAGTTTCTTTTAGTGATTTACTGTTGAACTTGACCTCCCTCCGTTTCACTATGAGTCAGTTAGTAAGAACCACTGAGTCATAGGGACCACCTGGTCACCACTGGTTCGTTCTGATCTATGTCACTCACTGCTAATGTGAGCTGACACAGCGACTCCCAAAGGACAGCTGGCTCCGCCGCAGACAATGGAGGCCATGCTGTGTGTGACCCAACCGTGCCGTCCAAGGTAAAGTTAGTCTTGCTTTCTGCAAGTGAGTCATCTTGTGCCATCTTGCGTCTTGTGCCTTTTGTCTGTGGTCGCGAAGGTCGCAGAGACAATGGAGGTGTGCTGGTTGACTTGTGGCATGTAGTCAAAAGGCTTCGCTGCAACAGCCAAAAATAGCTGTGTACCGTTAAACGTCTGTGGCCCTGTTCCACATTCTATGTAGATGCAGCAGCAGAGGCCGGTTTCAGTTCACATGTACCACAATATAAAAACAGTGATCTTTCCTGCTGGATGGTGGTGTCATGTTTCAAATTTAGGAGTTAATATTCATAACGTATGGTATACGAGAAAAGTATATTAGTTTCAAGGAATAGTGTAACAGTTTGGGAAAATGTTCTCATCCATTTATTCGTTCTTCAGTCTCATATTTCCAAGAGTTAGACAAGAACATTGATGCCACTGTCATAGGGCGAGCCGCCAATAAGCTTAGCATAATGACTGGAAACAGAGGAGAAAAACAAGCCTGGTTCTGTCCAAGGTATAAAAATCCACCAGCATCTACCAGTACCTCTAAAGCTCACTAATGAACACATCATATTTTATTTGGATCATCTGTACAAAAACTAAGATGTAAAAAGTGTTTTTTACAATTCTGTTTTTATATGGATTAAACAAAGATGCTAGTATGCAGATTTTGATACCAGAGCCAGGCTAGTCATTTCCCTCTTCATGCTAAGCTAACCAGTTGTATGCTCCAGTTACATATTGACATCAGAGTGGTATCAATTTTCTCATCTAAACAAGTCGAAATAAGTCTCAGCAAGAAGAATGAATATGTTTTCCAAAATTTTGAACTTTTTCTTTGAGGTTCATTATCTATAGTTTATTAAATAAATGTCTATCTAGCTAAGCTACTTGAGTCGGCTGAATGTTGCCTCACCCAACATGAAGATCATGGTCCTCTGATGGAGATTCAGGACCATTTTTTGGTGATTCATCAAATATAATGTACCCTGACTTCTACACTATTTACCCAGAAACCTGCATACAGTAATTGTTTTTATTTCCGCAGTACGTGAGCGTCACCCACAGTAATAATTTTCCAGTCAAAAACAGTTTTATTTTATACTTTGGGAACACCTTTTGCTGTTTTGCATTTCATTGCTGGGACCTAGAAAAAAATCTTCAAAGATTGTGACTGTTAGATTGATGAGGCCGGTTTATAATTCTGCCTCGTCAGAGGACGTATCAAACCAAACTGCCTCTGTAACCACCCTACTGTGTAAATGATAGCTATGCATCATAAAGTGAGAGCGTCTCTTGATGACCAGATGATGGGGTGTCAAGGAGGTCTTGTATAATAAAATTACCGGTTGATGAGTTTCCATTAGGCTTTATGAGATATTTATATTCATATATATATATATATATGTGTGTGTGTGTGTGTGGGAGACAGAGAGTCCGGCTGTAGTCTTCATCAGATTGATTTAGGGCAGGTTAACCATCTGGCTATAAACCTTTAGTCTCACTCACTAATGGAATTTGTTCCCATAATTTCCCCCCCTCGGTGTATGTGTGTGTGTGCGCGCGCTTTTGCCCCCTGTACAAGCTACACTAATAAACCTAATGGCTATAAGGCAGAGGTGGGGTTTAGGCCTATTAAAAAGGATGGAGCGCTACAGTGCTGCCGTGGCAGTTATGGAATTGGGACCCATATGATATACCACAGCGCAGTGTGTAATGTCATATAAAACCCTCCCTATGCACCATCGCTACAGGCTATATAATGCCATAATCCACTCCATCATCCGATCAAATGTAATGCCCTAAATTTTAAACTTGCCTCGACACAGGCAGACATAAATGTCATTATTGCCTTCAAGGGTGGAAATAAGGTTGATGTTTGTAGCAAACAGCGCTTGATGAAGCCATTCATTAGCTTTAATTAGATGTTTATTGGTGTGATTAATCATGAGCATGTGAATGGAGCAGTGTTTGGTTCAGCTGGTGCTTGTTTTATTGATTGTACAGCTCACACACTCTGAGGTGTGTGTGTGTGTGTGTGTGTGTGTGTGTGTGTGTGTGTGTGTGTGTGTGTGTGTGTGTGTGTGTGTGTGTGTGTGTGTGTGTGTGTGTGTGTGTGTGTGTGTGTGTGTGTGTGTGTGTGTGTGTGTGTGTGTGCTCTGTTTTTGAACTTCTTAAACCCACCCCAGACTCTTCAGGTGTGTCCCATTTCCATAGTACATGCAAATTTCAATTCATTGTTTTAGTTTGACTTTTTTAATAGTGTGTTAAATGTGTTTACTTTTCAAGCATATTTACACATTTAAAATCTCCCTAGATTAACCATGTAGTATGGAATTGGGACACAGCTGTTGTCTTCTGTGTGAACCCCTGATATCCTCATGTGACCTCTCTAACACTGAAAATCTGCCAGACGGGTTTGAGAAAAAGCATGAAGGCGTCACAACATTGTCATTTGATAGGGAGGCACTGATAACGCTTGGATGTTTTTAAATGTAACATTGTATAAACTAGGACTGGCCAATACATTTTTATTTAAATTTGTATAAATCGATATATCGGTAGCATTATATTTTATAGATATCATTTTAGATTTTGAATATTGTAAAATAGTGATATGGAATAAGTGTTGTCTTTTCCTGCTTTTAAAGGCTGCATTACATAAAAATGTACTTTTCTGAGCTTAACAGACTGTTATATTTTCTGCCTTTATCCACTTAGTCATTATATCTACATTACTGATGATTGTTTATCAAAAATCTCATTGCGTAAATATTTTGTGAAAGCACCACTAGTCAACCCTACAATATTGTTAAAATATCGATATTGAGGTATTTGGTAAAGAATATCATGATATTTGATTCTGTCCATATTACCCAGCCCTAGTGTAAACACATGTAGCTGTTTGGATATGTTTCAGACCGTCCTGCCCTGCAGAGATGAGGATGTCTGCAAGTCAAGACAAATATGTTGATCAATTTGTACCAGCCGGTTGACATCATTTTGAACACTACACTAAGTTATTCAAGTATTTCTCATGTTGCTTGGTTGCAAGTCTAATTGGAGAATTGTTGGGTGAAATGAATGATTAATCGCATTATCGAATGATCTATGGATGTTTTTTTGGATTACCGAATTAAGGTTTAGTCTAAAAATAAAGATGAATACCCACTGCCAGTTCCCAGAGCCCAAGGTGTTTCTTATTTTCTCTGAACACCAATTAAAAAACCAAAAGAATGGGCACGCAGGTGGTCGAGTGGTTAGAGCGCAATCGGAGGTCCTTTGCTGCATGTCACACCCCCTCTCTCTCCCATGTTTCCTGTCGGTTTACTGCTAAATAAAGGCGTCTATGCCAACAAAATCTTTAAAATAAAAACAAAACCCCCAAAAGAATTCTGTTCATAATGATAAAAGATATAGAAAAGCTTCAAGTGAAATTGTTGTTGATTAATCTGTGACACTATTTGAACTCAGCTGTGAGGAAACAGACCATTTTAAAGGACGCCGTGCTCCAGCTGAATTTAAACTGGCAACAATTAGACAAGATCAGACACCTTGGGAATGCCTGGCAGCTCCAATCAAACGGAAGAAGTGCTAAGAAAACATGTTCTCGCTGCCGCTTGTCTCTCCGCCCTGCAGGCACAGCGGTGACAAAAATAACCGAGTGTAGCCTAATGTTTTGCTTGTCAGGTCTCGTAAAAATGTTTTCCTCTAAAAAGGTCGGTGGCATTTACGCTGACTTGACTCTTCTTCTCTGTGATGTTTCGCACCTTTGAGTTCATCTTTCACATGCATGCGAGCGCACAGGCTGTAGGTGCACATGTGCGTCCTCTTCTCTTCTCTGTCCGGGCATCGTGTGTGTGCGTGTGTGCGCACAGACACTTGGAAGATTAAAATGTTATTTTGCTGCTGCTGCTGCCTCTTACAAGGAGATTTTATGTTGAGGGTTAAAAATAGCCTTGGATGGGTATGGTAGCACCATGTAGCTGTTGGAATGTTCTGTCCTGTACAAGAGGATGAGGATATCTGCGACTCAAGCCACTGATCATTATTCAACAGCTGGGTGACGTAATTTTGAATCTAAATTCAAGCAAAAAAAAAAGTCATAGATGTGGATAATGAGTCCTGGCTAGCCTTGTTTTGTCCTGTATTGGATGAAACTACCCAGTCTAGCCTTGAGCCAGTGCTAACCATTCACAATGGGATGTAATAGAATTTCCTTGGTTATTATGCCTCTTTGTGTCTCGCTTGTACAGTATCTCTAACTTTACTGTATGCACGTCTCGCTCTCATTCTCCTGTTCCCTTTCTAATGGTCTCGTTCCCGTCAACTGCGGAGCATAACCGCTGTCGCCTTCGCTTAGTTTCACCACATCTCAAAACGCTGTTGTCAGGGTAAGTCAAAGGCTATGCAACTCCGATCCAACATCAATCCAATTTCGGCTGCAATTGGATGAGATAACTGTCTATCTGGGCAGCTCTTACGCAACATTTCTTTCTCTTAATGGCAATTACTGTGCTAATAGCCCCTCAGAGATCCTTTTTATCCACCAATGCTTGGTTAATAGTTGGGAAAGCTCTAGATGACACCAGTGAGTTGAGTTTTTTTTGTTGTTGTACAAGTCGCTTCTTTCTATTAGAAATCCCTCCAGTAAATGTGCATTCACTTATTTTGTTGCTTGTGTTCTTTTTACGGCGTCTCTTTTTTTTTGGGATTTCCTTCATGTTGTCTCAGGTAATGCTCTGTTTAGAGCTCTAACCAACCATAGCACAGATAAAACGAGGAAGATTTTGTCAGCACTGAGAATAAATAGCAGAGCCACAAGTTGAATCTTGCCTTTCTCCCTCTTTCTCTCTGCTTTACATTAGAATAAAACCAGAGGTGGTTATTATTCCCGTAAACAGTAATGAAAACGTGAGATGATGTCACTGGAAAGAAAAAAGTTGTTTTCACCACACTGGAAGAAGCCCCAGTTTGCACATCGCCTCAGAAACCCGCATAGCAGACGGGATTTTCAGGGGTAGATAATAAAGGGGTTTCAGGGTTATACTTATTGAGGAACGTCCTCTGTATTTACCATCTAACTGCAAGCTGTTAGACTCTGCTTACATAAGCACAACCTTTGCCAGCTCAGCAGTCAGTCAGACAGACTTTAAAGGAGAGGGGTGGTATGCAGATTTATGCTAATAAGGTTGCCATGGGGTTTGTAGTGGTGAAACCGTGGTAACTGGGAGAGGAATGAGGTTAAAGAGGGCCATGGGCTCTGGGAGGATGTTCCCTACCCACAATGCCCTCTGGTGTTTGTTTACACACTGCAGTGGGTTGTGGGTTGTGTGAGGTAAAGCCAGCCATCTCATAAGCCTCTTCTGTTCTGCCCCCCATGGGCACTGTGGGGCATCATGTTGATGACATCCAGGCCTTTACAGGCAACATATCTGTGAAGCTGCTAGCACATTTAATAGCTGTTTATGGTGACATTCTCTGAGTGTTTGTGTTGAAAGGGGCATGCTTTAACTTGAGTTCAACCAAAAAGTAAATATTGATCATTCCTGCTAACAAAGGGCTTTAAAATCAACACAAGTTATCCCTAAATATCTGTCTGATACAGAAGTGTGTTTAAACAAAAGGGATTGTGCAGTTTTTGTACATTGTTATTTACAGCAAATTAGGGGAAAATGCAGTAGAACAGTAATCCCGCAGTGATTTACCCCATCAAAACAAGCAGAAAATCCTACCTGGTTGACTGATCTGGAGGAATTTTACATCCCATCCCTGAAGCAGTCAAGGGTTATGACCTTTGGCCTTTAATGTCAAGGGCCATGAGTGTCCCTGAGTGTGACATGGCAAGAAACAAGCTCTTGAGGTCTTCTTGATATAGCAGAATACAAACAAAAGTTTATTATATCAAGGTCTTTGTAAACCAGTACCAGATGGCTTGTACTTTTTTTTTCAAGGACACTAGTGAGTGTTTATATTTAAACTCAAAACAGGTTGGATACCAATCTTATTCATGTTCTTAACCATCTTTCATAGAGTTGTAAAGTATTCTTCAACACAACATTAACACAACGTATATAGCTGTTTTCCCCCAGACGAGATCAAGTGTTGCAGCACAGCACTCTGTAGACAAAGGCAAGCCTCAAATCCATCTCCAAATGTCACTAATCTTTTCTGTTTTGTGTCTCGCAGTGAATAACCAACACACGCACACATGGACAGTAATTAAGGATGTGGACCAAATATAAGCCCTCAGCTTTGATTTCATGGGATTAAACCCAACTGGCTGCCAGATTGCCATTCTTCTAGCCTAATCAAAAGATTAAGGGCAGAGGGCACTAGCCTTACAAGTGGCCCGATCATCTACGAAACAAATAAGCCATAGCTCTTATATTTATTTGTCTGATTATACTCAACCACTGCAGGTGTTAAACTATATGCAGTCATTTCTGACAAAAAAAAAAGAGTTGTCGCATAACAATATCCCCTACACGTCAACTTTCCGTGGATTTATTTTAAAATCACATCTGCACGTTAACACATGGGCTCATACGCACGTAATCATCGACACACACGAACATCACACACACACGCACAGACAGACACATTTACAGCCAGCCAGCCGCGCTCAGCTGCAGGCATGCGAAGGCGTCCGCTGACCCTGCAAGGGTGGTGACGAGGAGCGGAGGAGACAGGGGAGAGACGCATCACTTTGCCAGACGGGATGTGTGATAGAAACAACACACACGTCTGCGTTACTGTCTACTGGAATACCTATTAATAAACTGTTTCCCTATGCCTCTTTCTCTCTCTGTCCCTTTCTTTTCTTGCCAAGGATATCGACAGACCAATCAATGAGTAGACATGAGAGATTTAACCTGGTCTGGTTTCCACTCAATAGAAATTAACAACCATTGATACATTAAAGAGTCCCAGCTGACCTCCATGCAAATTGAAATGACTACAATGGGTGTAATTACATACACAACATGCTGTGGAGTAATTTAATTAAGCCAATAGTGATTTCCTGGCAACTTCCCTCTGTTTAATCTTGATAGTCATATTGATTTATATTGGGGAAATATGTGAGGTAATGAGGATCAGTGTGTAGACTGTCAGAACATTTTCTCATGGATGCATGAAGCAGGAAACAAGTGAGCACTTAGTTTTATACACTGAACTTTTTTTGATAAACGGAGGATGTTTCCAAATGGCCAAACATACTTCAGTCATCGTAGGATCTGTGTGTTTGTGTGATTTCCAGTCGCTGTCTTGTTGCCATCTTGATGGGAAGCTGTTTACACTACTTAAGTGGACCATCATGTCTGAAAGATCTGTGTCTGACTTTCGCTTCAGATTGAATCAGAAGAAATAGTCCCAGTTTATTTACTTAAGGTCAAACTGAAAGTAAATTAATTTTTGGGAGCAACATTGTTAGCGGTTGCTTAGCGCCATCTATGATTTCAGCACTCCTACATTTCTCTTACACTGTGTCATGATTCGGAGTGCTGAAGTTATAAGACTGCCACTAATAACACTAGACCCTGTTCTTTCTGTAATGCAGCACCAATATGCTACACTGTATAGGTAGCATACACAATTAAATGAATAAAATGGAAAATGCTGTGTATATCAAAAGTAGATTCCCTGATGTCTATCAAAGGCCTGAAAATGATTTTCTAGCAGCTTCAGTAAACAGTTAATGTTAGAGCACAGCTGAAATACTCGCAGCTTTAGTATCTGTATGTGGTCAAAGTCCAAGGTTTCCCCAAGGCCAGTCAGCTGTCTCATTTCCACAGCAGGAGCGTGGAAGGCTTAACCGAGCTAAGATACACCAAAGTGAACTAAATATTTATGTCACAAAAAAACTGCTCAAGGCCAAATTGCTTCTCGTAATTTTGTGTTCGACCATTTCTCAAAACGGTCTGTTACCTAACATTAGTGGGAGAACACATTCAGGGCTGAGTTAAAACCCCTCCAAGCCCTTAGTAAGCCCATACTGCTGACAAGCGGGAAAATGATTAAAAAGATGATTTCAGCTGGTCGATGTTTAAGAGATTGTTGATACACACGTGCTGTCCTTTTTAAAGTGTAATCCATTTGGTACTTTAACTTTCACACTAGTCACTTTCACACACACACATACACTAGAAACATGCACATGGAAAAACATGTATTGCTTTCTCTAGCGCACATTCACATACACACACACGCACGTACACTGCAGAGTGCGTAGGGAGGTGAGGCACTCTCTCCTTCAGAGCGGGTGCCATGTCTTGTCAGATGGGGTTAGCTCCCCGCCAGCTGATGAGCCAGTGGAGCCTTTGAAGGCCTTCCAGGGGCCCGTGGTTTACGTGCCTGGGTTGCCAGGTTCCGCCATCCCCCTCATTAATGCAGCATGGGTGCCCACTTAACTTGTTCCTCTCTGCTCCTCTGGTCGGCTTGCCCTAGCTTTGACCGGGTACTGGGCAGCCAAGCAGATGAGTGCATGCATGCACACGCACACACACATGCACACACACATGCAGAAACACACGGACATGCTGGCCAAGCACATGCATGCGTACACACAGTCAGTGCTTACAAACACACAGCCATGGTTACAGGTCCAGATGAAAGTGTATGGGTGCATTAGAACCATGCAGAGTGCAGATATGTCACAATTCACAAACCTGCATTCACATGGAAAATACTGTTCATGCTAACATGACTCCTCTTTTCTTCTTTAGTGTGTGTGTGTGTGTGTGTGTTCAGCCTATTCTGCAAGTAGAAAATATGGAACACAGAGTTGAAACAATTAGTCGATAAATCAATTAATTAATTGACCTCCCTTCAAATACCACGTATTGCTCTAACTACGCCCCAAAGCATGCCACTTCTGCACATAATAAGACAAAACAAAGAAATACCAAGCTTTACAGGCCTAGTTATGGTTGCTAAGTCACGACTAACCAATTACTTTTCGTGGGAGGATTTTAGAAAATGGGTTGTAGTCTTTTTTTTTTTTTTTTTTTTTTTTTTTAAATTAGCCTTCCAAAAAGCCAAAAACACATGAGTGAAAGTATAAAAATTTGCTTAAACAGTCTACATTTTTATTTATAAAACTGAACTATGGTGAGATACAGTATTTTGCAATATAATGCTGCTCCAACATGTTTTCTACACAGATCATCAGCTGGTAAAGATAGTTTTGCCTGACGCACTTTGCTTTAGACTCTTTTCCTTTTAGCATGATATCCTGCACGTAGCCATCATATACATGTTTTATCCTTTTCAAATGAGTCAGCTGGAAGCATTAACAGGTCAGCTTGAGACAGCTTTTTCAAGTAAGTTGGCATTTATTCTCTAGTTGGCTGTAGCTGTGCACTTGGGTTGTTTTTTTTTTAGCAGAAAAGGAAAACTGGACATCATGTAGAAATGGGAGGTCTGCTTTTGCTTGAAAAAACTTTGATAGTTGAGTAATTGTTTAAGTCAAAGTCTGAGAACTCAGACCTCACTTCCCCTCTGACAGAGTTTGGAAACAGACGACCCCCCCCCCCCTTTAGTATATCCTTTGTATATTTGCTTTGCTGCACTCAATTCCTGGATGCCTA